>NC_053028.1:532501417-532596672 GCF_003073215.2 Triticum urartu | reverse complement strand
AAAAAAGGGGAAGATGAAAAGTGTGAAGACAAATCTTCCAAGTTTCACAGAATGGATTGAGATATGCCGATTCTTTGAGAATGAATTCAAATGGGGCCATGTGTGCATTTTTGGTGCATCGCTCCAATGATCTCTCCAAAAATCAAAGAAAATACCATTTTGAATAATGTTGAGAACATCTTCTTTGAATGTTGGCAGCAGTTTTGTGCAATCCTTCCGCCAAAACGAGCAACTATGCAATGTGGTATAACAACCAAAAGCCCCTATGGCGTTGGACTTTAACCTCAAAGATTCATGGAGTATAGGAATCCCGTCATGGATTGTCCCTTAGTAAAGGCGAACTAAGTAAGTTGTGTGAGCCTGTCAGCCCATGTGACAAGCCTAATATCGCACACCTTTGCGAAGATTTGATGGATCACATTAATACCCATGATTGACCTCAAGTGCATGATATCTGTGGCTCCGGCCATCTTGGGGATCGGGATTATCACACTGAAGTTTAGGAGGGATATATCAAGCGTGCTACTGTATAGTTCCTGAAACATCAACATGATCACTGCCTTGATATATGGTCCCAAATTTCTGGAAGGAGGTAGGTAACCCATCCAGTCCGGGAGCAGAGGAGGGCTTCATGTCCAAGACAGCATGGCCAACTTCCTTCACCGAGAATGGGAGGGTTAGTTCCACGTTCTTGATGGCGAAGGTAGCCTCAACAAATCAGTGGTCCAAGGCAAAGGCAGACCCCGACTGGGGTTCCGCCGCGAACAAGAATATTCAGTCGTTGCAGTCACGGAACAAGAACATGACCCACCCTTCCATGGTAGTTCCTTGTTGCGCACAACCACTTTACTGTTGGGTTCTACGGTAGGGTGCGTTGACTGCAAATGAAATTTTTTCTATGCGCAGAACAATCAATAACATGCTACGTGAGATGGATCACAAATCGTTACCACTAGACGCGCGGTGCCGTGCATCGGAAAAAGAGTTGGTGCAGCGCGTCCGCGTGGATCGTCTCCTCCTCGTTTGATCTTCGTCGAACAAACGGTCGCTGGATCCCACGTACAAGTTCGCTGGAGCGGCGCAGGTGCACCCCCTCTAACGTTATCCGCGCGTGCAGGAGGAACGACGTTGGGCGGACTGCTAGGTCCGATCACACAACCGGCGGCGAGTAGAGGTGTCTATTCGCAACACATGCAAACCCTAGTGACAGCGTCGAAGCGATCAATCGCATGAGTGTGCCGCACCCCCACTTTATATAGGCGTCCGTTGCGGGCTCAATACTTGGGCCTCGCACGGACCCTAAAGCCCACAAGTCTACTCGGCCACAATTCGAAAACAGCTCGGATCACATTCGACCAGTGTCCTCGGATCCGACTTGTAGATTCCTTCCCTTAAGCGCGTGACCCCTTAGGTTCAAGACGGCTTGGTCGCAGTTCGGATCACCTCGGAACTGCACGGTTGGTAGCGGCCCCTAGCAAGGCATGTCGAACACCAAGCAGAGTATGAAGCTGGTTAGGCGAACCTGTACATCATACTTCTGTTCCCTTTGTCACATGATATATGTTGTCGGGCTCAAGGCGAGTCTGTCATCCTTGTGCTAGCCCGACCTCTTTCTCGTTCCAATGATGTCCACCACAAACCGAATTATCTCATAATCCGAATCACATGGCCATGCTTATCTCGGTCGGATCACACGAGGGGCTCAGAGTTTTTTTTGCCGCGAGCTACTCAGATGTTCAAATGATCTGAAATTTGGAGCACGCCTCATGCACCAAATTATCCACGATGATTTTCTTTGTTAGATTTTTTAATTCTTTTAGTATCTGTTTTGAATTTTTTCTTCATCACGGGTGCAGATTAGTCTGGGCACCGAATCGCTGCTCTCCAAAATACCTTTCTATTCAGTGCTTTGAGATTCGTAATCTCTTTTAGGGGTATACCTCCACCCAAAAAAGTCTTTCTATAACGTCGCCGATCTTTTTTTCTTTGAAAAAAAAGATAACCCCGGCTTCTGCATTATTTGATGCACACAACCAACGATGACGCCGCCGACCATACCCTGCAGCGAATCAGAAAGTGGTTGCATATTTCTCAGAATGGCAGGGTTAGCATTGAAGCAACCTTCCAACCATAAGCCTGCATCCATCATTCCTCACATCCCCATATCTTGCCCAAACAAGAAGCTTTGCTCACTCAAAGTGGTGGATTTGCATATCTCATACACGACACACACAACCAACAAACCTGATGAACTCATCTCTTCCCTCGCACAAACCCCAAGCCAGATCCGTCTATCACGCCGCTTTGCCTCTACATGTCCGCCCTGGAACCCACAGTCCACTCCGCTTCCCTCGCTAAAACAAATCATCTCCCGCTGACTCTGCACGTCGCGTCAGATCTCTAGCTAAAACAAATCCTGAATACCCATGCTACATGTTCGTTTGACCTTGCAAAGTGTGGAGCAGATAGGACTAGGAGCAGGGGGGACATGAAGTTGATCCGCAGGGGCAAGCGTTCAAGAGCGAAGAAGGGCTCGGCGGCTCCGTTGCAATCTACCGGAGATGTTGATGGTGGAGGTGGAGGTGGCTCCAACAGCAGGCAAGTGGCGCCTGAGAACGTCCTCCCGGCTGAATCGACTACAATCGCTGGCTATGGTAGTGTTCTTTTCTTTCTCGCTTTGTCTGTGTTTCTATATTTGTAGTACTCCCTCTGTTCACTTTTGTAAGTCGTTTAAGACAGCTGAAATTGAACTGTTTTAGGTATTGTCTTAAATGTCTAAAACGTCTTACAAAAGTGAACGGAGGGAGTAGTAGTAGTAGGTGTGTGGATCATGGAGGGTCTCCCTTTGCTGACTCTCATCAATCGTGAGCTGAAACGAGCAGTGAGAAGCCAGGTACTCCCTCTGTAAAGAAATAGGTCAGTATTCTCCAGATCGGTCAGGTTGTCTTCTTTTTGTACGTAGAACCATGTCAGTTGATTTTTCCTAGTTTGTTTGCTTTTCGGCGGTGGTGGCAACCTTATTTCGCAGAGATCAGGTACCAAGTACCAACTCTTCGTGGTTGTACGGCCTCGATGCGATGTTTGAGTCAACAAATTTTGTGTATCAAAAGTTTTGCTTATCATATAGGCATTTCATAGATGCGGCCATGCATCAACTTTTGGCCCTTTGGAATCTAGAAACGATGGAATTTCCTGAAAAAGAGTGGCAGATCATATAGGCATTTTTTCTACTTTTAGCAAAATTTTGTCATCGAATCCATGCGTTGTGATATAAACTGTAACACTAATAGACAGTTACTTATTCTTGTGGAGATTCATTTTCTTTTACTTCATTGATGATAGTTTCAGTTCAAGCATTTGTTGTCCCCAATATGCAAGCGTCAGTTTCTGTATTCTTCAGGAGAAACAAGGCTCATCCTACGAAACAATGGCCAACATATAATAAGATTACAGGAAATAAGCAATGAAGATTATTTGCATATGTAGCATTCCACAGGGAGATTTTCTGCCCTAGTAAAGAGAAGCACCAAGATATTTTGTTGGCTTTTCTCTACGCAGAATGTTGGAGCTGTTGAAAGTTGACGTTTTCCTGCATCTCTTAATCATGTCAGAAAGTAGGGGCAGGCACGTTTCCTCTGCTTTATGATGAACGGCAGAAGAAATCACAGGAACATGGGTCCTGCATAATTCTGTTTGAACATGGGCTGTTGAGCTAATCTCATCCTGGTCATTATTATGTTTGAACCTAATTGCCATCACGATTAAGTTACCAATCGTTTTCCTTACAGGTATACTATGGAACATACTCATTTGCGTGATTGACCTGTGCATGCAGCTAGCAGCAGAGATGAAGCTTTCTATGAAGCCTCTCCTTGGTTAGATTCGGACTGTGAAGATGATTTTTTCAGTGTAAATGGAGGTAACAATGTAGACTAACTCACGTAATTCGTAGCCAGAAAGGAAATTTTCCAAGACGTCCGTTGCTGCGAGAAGCACCTTTCTGAACCACATTTGTGTATCTCAGATGCTACACCTGCGAGATCATTCAGTACAACTGCAAGCAACCAGGCCACAGCTGCTGCGTTTGGACCTCAGACGAAGCTACCTACGCTGGAGGCCATCCTCCAGTCTGAGCCCCTGAACCTGAAGCCAGCCCCGCAGATGAAGAAGCTAGGTGACCTCCTCAAGGAGAAGCAAGAAGGCGCCGATGGCGCCGGCGACATCTCCAGGGCTCGCGGCGGAGGGGGAGCTGGGCGGTGCTGCATTCCCCAGCTTGCGCGGGTCATCAGCTACAGGGAGAGGAGAAATTAAGGGGTTTGAGATCATGGATGGCAACTTGGCAAGTCGATCTGGGTTTGGCCGGGGGCGATCCTCCTTTTCAAAAATAACAAAGAAATTCGATCTGAGTTTTACTGAAACAGCCGAGTTTCCTTCGGTTAAATTCCTGTCGGCGTGGACGATTTCGGATCGCCTTATGGAACAGTTGCAGCAGACAACTTGGCCGTCCAAACGTATATACGCAACCGTCCACATAAAAGTGTAACCGGTTCTAGATGTAGGTTTCTGTACTGTACGGTGTTCGCTCTGTTTTTTAGAGAAACGAAAACCTAATTCGGTGCCCAGACTCATCTACATCCGATTAGAAAAAAATTAAAACAAATACTAAGAAAATTCAAAAAAGTCTAACTTTTTTTTTGCGTGATAGATAATTTTATGCGTGAGGTTTGCTTCAAATTTTGACTTATTTGGACATCTGAGCAGCTCTTCGCAAAAAAAAAAAATCAGGTCAGAACAGTGTGTGAACAATCATTCTCGAAAAAAAATAGTGTGTGAACAATAAACTTTTTTACAAACCCTGAATTTGTCTTTTTCGCTGAGAGTTTCTCAGATGTTCAGATGAGTTGAAACTTGGAGCGCACCTCACATATAAACTTATCTACCACACACATTTTTTTGATTTTTTTTAATCTTTTTAGTTTTTGTTTTGATTTTTTTCGTCGGGAGGTGCAGATGAGTTCCGGAGCAGAAACGCCGCACCCGTTGACTCATAAAACACGATCAAGCCATAGGCGCGCATGCCAGGCAAAAGAGAAGGCGAAATCTTGCCGACGACTCTCAGCAGGGGAACTTGAGGGGCTCACGCCTGG
This sequence comes from Triticum urartu, assembly GCF_003073215.2. Classification (NCBI taxonomy): domain Eukaryota; kingdom Viridiplantae; phylum Streptophyta; class Magnoliopsida; order Poales; family Poaceae; genus Triticum; species Triticum urartu. The sequence goes on along the minus strand of NC_053028.1, from coordinate 532,591,525 downwards.
CGGAGGAGCGGATCTCGAAGACCATCAAGACTACGGTACCAGCATCAACAACTTTAGATAGAGGGCTGCACTGCTGGACAAAGATAACCATTTCGAACAAACAATCAGAAGGGCTCTGTTTAAATTCCAATCAAGTATGCATCTACTAACATTTCTGTCAAATGATTTATTCTGACACTACAGACTTGCAGTGTATTTTATTAAAAAAAAACCGATTATGACGTTGCAGTGTATAGTACGAATCAATTAAAGCCTTCCTTCATTACGGGGAAACCCTTCAATCTATTCACTAATTTTTAAGGTAGTATAAAAAAATATAAAAAGTAAAAATTACATACAGGTCTATAGACCATCTAGCGACGACTACAAGCACAGAAGCGAGCAAAAGGCGCGTCGCTGTTGTTGCGCCTCATTCATTGGAGTCGGGCAACCTTGTTGTATTAAACAGCCGGGAAGTTGTCATGCTAAGACCCCATATGACCAAGGCATCCGAATAACATTCATCGCTGCTCGGAATGATTCTGTGGACAAACGAACACAAATGAATGTAGACCAAATCTCAGCAAATTCACCGAAGACAAATGCCGACCGAATCTCGCGAGATCCGTCAGAAGGAAACCTCCACACGCCTTTTCGATGACACTAGAAGTATCATCGAGAACCTTGTGCTATCTTCAAGGAGCCATTGCCGCCTCGCTACCTGAGTAGAATACATATCCTAACAAAAAAACATGAGCCCTCCAACCGATAAAAGTCGGGATTCATCACGCCTCCATGGCCCTTAGTCAATGGGAGACAAAGGCAGACCGATGGTTGCACCAGCGAGAGGCGAAGGAAATCCTATCGCTTGGTGCCCTTGCCTCATGAAGGGGTACAACAAGTGGAGCTGCATGCGAACGAATTAAAGTCTTGTCATGCAACAACCATTTTTTCTAAGAACGGAGACTTGTGTTCGAAAATGCATAGGAGCACATGCGGGCTACCTCCCTTCACTAGTGCAGAAATGGGCTATAGTCTCAGTTCATGAGGCCCTTTAGTGCCGGTTCTGGAACTGGCACTAAAGGGTGGGGACTAAAGGTCCCCCCTTTAGTCTGGTTCGACACGAACCGGGACCAAAGGCCCACCACGTGGCACGAGCACGCGCCGGGGGGCTGGGGGCTTTTAGTCCCGGTTGGTTACACCAACCGGGACTAAAATATTTAGGGGTTTTGCTTTTATGATTTATTTTTTCTTTAATTTTTTGTTTTCCATTTAATTTATTTCATTTGCTGGTATTTTATGATACTATATATTGTACATGTTATGCATATATATATATATATATATATATATATATATATATATAATTTCTCGTAGAACCGATAATATTCTGATCACAACCTGAACTTCCCGAGTAACGTGCCTGAACTTTCTTGTGTACGAACCCGAACTTCGAGCTATCTTCGCAACCGTGCCTTCTACCGTGAGTTTTTCTGATCATTCGTGTTGTTTGTGATGTAAGTGTAATGTGGACACGTTATTTAGAATCTAAATGCTTGTTTTTATTCGGAATCTAGCACGTTGGCGGATTTGCTCTAGGGGTCGTGATGAACTTGTGTCTGTTACAAGTTTAATGCATGTTGTGGACGTTGTCGAAGCTCTGGCACGATGGGGATTAGGTTTTGGTACGAGATTGGAGCACAAATTCTTGTTATTTCAAAAAAAAAATTGAAATCGCCCGTGTTCTTCATCCGCCCGAGATGCAGCCCGCGCTTCTGTTGATTTCTCGTTTTTCCTTACAGTTTTGCTGGCTGATTTGCGTACTTTAGTGAAATGCAAGGCTTACTAAGCCGTAAATTTTAATCGGGAGGGTCCTTACGGTTTGATTTATAGTGATTTGAGGTTGGCACTCCCGCGGGTTTTTGGACAGGTTATTTTTGCAGTTTTGAAATTTGCCCTCTGGTCATTTTAGTTGTCGAAAGGGAGTTGCCAGATCATTTCCAAAGGGGGTGCATACGTGTTGTAATCTTGTGCAGATGATTTTATGCTTCGGACGAATTCGTTTGTTCATTATTTTTAGATCATCTAATGGTTGTTGTACAAGCTGGACTTCTGCTTTGTCATACCTGAACTTCTGCTTTTCCTTCGTTGGATCCTGTCGGGGCTGGGGCGGCTCGGGATCGGGATCGGGGGAGGATCAGGTCAATCCTGTGGGTGGCCGGGTTTCTGTGTTGGACTTCTGTGTTGTCATACCTCAACTTCTTCTTTTCTTTCGTTGCAAGGTAATGCAGCAAGTCCTTTGTATTTCTTTCCTTTTTTCTGTCATTTTTCATTCTTGCATTGTTTTTATTAATGGTTGAACTTCTGGTTTTCCAGATTGCATTCCGCATTTGCAAGGCGAAGGTGCATGGTGCTCTATATTTTCTTTGTTTGGTTTTCTTCGTAATTTTAATTCTCCAGATGTTCTTTTTATACTTTTGTCTCGTGAGCAATCATGGGATTAGCCCAAGTATGCATGCACTTTTTCCAGATCATCTAACGGTCGTTGTAGAAGCTGGACTTCTATGTTGTTCATATGTATACTTTAGCTTTTTTCTTCTTTGCAAAGTAATGCAGCAAGTCCTCTGTATTTCTTTCTTTTTTATGTTTTTCTTCATTCTTTGCATTGATTTGGATTTTTTTTGACTTAGTCCCATGAGCAGCCATGGAATTGGCCGATGGATATGCGTATTTTTTTTATCTTTTCTAGTATGTTTTTGTACTTATAATAGTTGTTGGTCTTCACTGAATAACTATCCTGAACTTCTGTGTGACAATTGTTTTTAACATGTTAATTTGAGGTTTTACAAAACGTCGAACTACTATCTTCACTTCTGTGTGACAATCGTTTTTAACATGTTAATTTGAGGCTTTGTTTGTTACTTTTGGATTTAAATATTTGTAGACATTGAAATCGGCATTGCGCGTATTGACAAATGTGGTAGCGCGAGGCCGAGCAGGGGGGAGGGGGGGTCGGGACCCCCTCCCCTCCCCCTGCGAGGTCGAGACAGGAACGAGCCGGAGTAGGCGACGACGCAGCACGCCGTGTCGTCGCATGCGGAGGCGAGTCCGTCACATCCGTGACCCCACTATCTATCTTAGGGTTTTTAGGGTTTAGGGTGCGTGCGGTGGGGGTGGAAACAGAATAACTGCATTGCGTCCTGTCAAAACCTAGCGCGCAGCAATGCGGTAGCGCGAGGCCGAGCAGGGGGGGGGGGGTTGGGACCCCCCTCTCCTCCCCGTATGAGGCCGAGACAGGAACGAGCCGGAGCAGGCGACGACGCGGCGTGCCGCGTCATCGCATGTGGAGGCGAGTCCGTCACATCCGTGACTCCACTATCTATCTTAGGGTTTTTAGGGTTTAGGGTGCGTGCAGTGGGGGTGGAAACAGAATAACCGCATTGCATCCTGTCAAAACCTAGCACGCAGCAATGCGGTAGCACGAGGCCGAGCAGGGGGAGGGGGGTCGGGACCCCCCTCCCCCTGCGAGGCCGAGACAGGAATGAGCTGGAGTAGGCGACGACACGGCGTGCCGCGTCGTCGCATACGGAGGCGAGTCCATCACATCCGTCACGCCACTATCTATCTTAGGGTTTTTAGGGTTTAGGGTGCTTGCGGTGGGGGTGGAAACAGAATAACCGCATTGCGTCCTATCAAAACCTAGTGCGCAGCAATGCGGCAGCACGAGGCCGAGCAGGGGGGAGGGGGGTCGGGACCCCCCTCCCCTCCCCATGCGAGGCCGAGACAGGAACGAGCCAGAGCAGGCGACGATGCGGCGTGCCGCGTCGTCGCATGCGGAGGCGAGTCCGTCACATCCGTGACCCCACTATATATCTTAGGGTTTTTAGGGTTTAGGGTGCGTGTTTTAGTTAGATATGAACTTCATCTATTTTTGTACTTGAACTTCTTCTTTTTGTTTCTTATGGTTTATTTATTCATATGCCTTTACTTCTTTTATTAGAGTACTTGAACTTCTGTTCTTTATTTTTTGAACTTCTTTCTCTTATTTTTAGGTGCATATTTTGTGTATGTATTTTTCTTCCCCTGGTAGTGTATTTCCATCAATTTTTGGTTTTTAAGGATATCAGTAGTGCTGTTGTGTGATCTTATCTCATTTATAATAAATTCATTCAAATGGTGCATTCATTTAGCTATACATGTATTTACTATTTTAGTTGTTTGGGGTAAAACTGTAAATTCACCGGCGCTGCAATTCCCACGACAGAGAGGCATTAACTGAGCATCTCACTCGCCACCACCTGTCAGAAAACCCCTCTCCCCTGTCGCTCGCTCTCTCCCCCCTCTCCGTCGCTTCGCTGCCTTCGTCGCCTCCAACTCCCCCCGATTTCTCCGCCCCTGTCCCCTGCCCTCGTGCTGGAGTAACCAGCGCACGCCCCCGCTCCTATTTCTCCCCCACGCCCCGCTCTCCCTCACCCAGCCTGCTCTCTTCTTCTCTGAAGCAAGGGCGGCAACTGCCTGCGCGGTTGCAAGGTGCGCATGGCGTCGTGGGGAGTGGAAGAACCGCCGCGGATTCGTGCGTGCGGGGGTTGTTTCGAGAGGTACAAATGCTGCCCCCCTAATGATTGCTTTTAGTTTTGCCAGATCTGTCGAGTCCGCCTCCTGTGTGCTCTCACGTCCGCGTCCTATCCCCTTCTTCTGATGGTTTGGTGGGAGATTAGGTAGGGTTCTTGTGCGTGTGGTGGGTGGATTCCATTCCCCGTGGTCAGATTTGTCTATGAGATGCTTGTGTGTGCTTTTTCTCCCTTCAGAGTTGAGTTGATTTCATTTCCCCTTTGGTGATTTCAGCATTCAGATGCATGTAAGAGAGGGTGTGGTCTGATGGTTGATCCTGAATCTGATGTATCTAATTGTCTTAGTATTGTTGATTTCAAAGTCTAGATTGTGTCTGTCACATGCTAGTTAGTTTCTGGATTCTTTTTTTGTTTGTGCTTTCCTATATGTGCTACTGTTCATGTTTTCATACTTGTTGATATGTTCTAGTTGTTTCATCCTAAGGTTTCATTTAGTTGTTTTTTGTATTTGTTGTATGATTTTTCTACCTGCTAACTATATGCAATCTATCCCCTGTTTTTAGTAGGTTGTTCTAGGGTTTGGAGATCCATTCAGCAAGGTGTTGTGTTGTCATGGCTTCAAAACCTTCTCCACGTATTTTATTGTGGTTGGATCTTGTATTTTAAATAATAGTTTTTCTTATATATGGCTGCCCATATCTTCACTTAGTTTTCTTGTTGGACTGCCCTTTCTTAAAAGTGTGAACTTCTAACAATGGTCATGTGTATGCATTTTACCCTTAGTTTTAGTTAGTGAAGTGTTGCTTTAATTTTTATTTTGATGAATTGCTGGTGAACTATGTCACCAAGTGTTGTTGGACTTCCCAAATGTTTCATATTTGTAGTGTATATATTTGTTTTCTTTGTTATCATTTTCATGGTGTTGATATTTAAATTTGCCTGTGATATACTATTTGTGGTCATGCTACATCTTTTTTATGTGCTACTTGCTTGGTTCACATAGTTGAACTTCTGGTTTTAATTATTTTTTTGTTTATAATGAAATTTGGTTGAACTTCTGTTATGCACATTTTGTTTTACTGCTTTGTTATATATTATTGAACTTCTGGGCATTCATGTTATATGTAGTAGCCCCTCTGGTGTAGATTATTTTTATATTTAGTATGTAAATTTTAGTTTGTTTGTTGTGTTTACTGCTTTGTTAGGTATTGTTGAACTTCTGGGTATTGGACATTGTTGTAAAAGTAGAAGTCCCATTGGTGTAGGATTGCGTATTAGAACTCAGTTGCCTTTTTACTTGCATTTTTTGTAGTTTGTGATGAGTTGAATAGTTCTGAAAAAATGCCTGCGATCAAGATGGATCTTCAGAAGTTAATACTGATGCTCCAATATCTGATGCGGCTAAATCACCCATAATCCCTTTAATTCTGATTGGTCAGGTTGCTTCGAGCCTTGAGAATTTTTCAAGCGTCGAGGATTTTGCTTCTGCAGCTCTTGCTTCACATAGTATGTGAAACCCCTTTTCTTTTCATTTTAAATTCTTGAGGCATGTTTTTAGCTTGTTCTTGTCGCTTGTTTTTGTTCCTGAATTTTTTTATTTTTTGCTTTGATTTTTTGTGTTCTTTGCAGATGTGTCCACAGAGGAGGAAGCTATGAACACCATCGACGATGTTTTATCTGAGTTGGGTTTATCAGAAACCCCTGCTGCTGCTGAGGAGGGGGCTCCGTCAGTCAAAGGTTGTGATTCCGTTCCGGATCCTTTGTGCTCTCTTTAGATGTCAGAGACGCAGTCGCAGTCTGTTGATGGCACTGAACCTATCACGCAACCTGAGGATGTGCCTCTTCAGCTTCTTGTGGAGGACCAACGTAAGAGGAAGAAGCAAGAATATTTTCACAAGAAGAGGGCGGCCCGCCTTGAGAAAGTTTCTGATGTTCCTGGATCTGTTCATGCGGCTGAGCTCACGGTTGGGGAAGACGTGCCGTGTGGTAGTGATGGCACGGTTTTTCCTGTTAAGAAGAAAATCAAGAAGACCACTGCGAGGAAGCATGTAGTTGGTGGAGTTACTCCTCAGAGGAGCCCACGTGTTTCAAGGACTGCAGAACTTACTGAAGATGAAGGGCTAGGCCTCGGTGGTACGCCACGCCGTAGTCCTCGTGTGCTTGCCACTACCGCGCCTACACCTTCTCCGCTTGGTGTTGGTGCATCTGGTAATGGGAAGAAATGTGGTGTCAAGCGCAAGGTTGCACCTGCAAAGGTCAACAAGGGTCAAAGAAGCGTTCTCGTGTTAATCCAGAGGACAAGGATGATGCTGATTTCAATGCTGATGACGAGGACGACGACAGTGATGATGATGCGGCTAATCAGGTATGAACGTCTCATGTTTACCGTTTTTTAGAGCATTTGTCGCTATTGTTGTAGTTTTTGTGTTTTTAGCACTGCCTTGGCGTACATAGCTGACCTTCTGCTCCATATAGACGAATAAATTAGCCGATCTGCTTTGCTTTTATGGTATTACTGCATTTGTGTACATAGTTGGACTTCTGGATATATACATGAAGAGATTAGCTTGACTTGTTGGTATACATGTTTGATTAGTACCTTGGTGTACATGGTTGAACTTCTGCTTTTTAAATTTCCAACATTTTTGAAAGCATGTTAACTTGTGGTCATACATGGTTGTACTGCCTATGTAGACATAGTTGGACTTCTGAAATACATGTTTCATTACTGCCTTGGTGTACATGGTAGAACTTCTGCTTTTGTAAATTTCCAACAATTTGAAAGCATCTTGAAAGCACAAGTGCTCCCTGGGTGGTTTTGGTAATCAATGTCAACATATCTCTTGTTGGAGTAACACTTTTACCTAGTATGTTTCAGATAAGTTCAACAATGGAGTGGCATGGACTAGAGGATGTGGAACCCCTTCAAGATGCTAAGGACAAAGGATTGGCTCAAGCTTCAAGATCAAGACTCTACATTTTCTATTTTAGTGATCCAAGATCACATTGAGTCTATAGGAAAAGCCAATACTATCAAGGAGGGATGAGGTGTTGCTTAATGGCTTGCTTGCTCAAAGTGCTTAGTGATATGCTCCAAAACCCTCAACTACCTTCCCACATCCACATATGACCTAAACCAAAAGTCAAACTCGGCCCCACCGATTCTATCTATCCGGCGCCACCGAGTTTCAGATGTCATAGCCACCGCCACAAACCCTAGCAAATCGGTTTCACCGATAGGGATCTTGGTCTCACCGAGATGGGATTGTAATCTCTCTGTGTATGTCCATTACCAAAATCGGTCTCACCGAGTTTGAGCAATCGGTACTACCGAGATTACAATGCAAACCCTCTGGTTAGCTTATTACCAAAATCGGTCCCACTGAGTTTGTGTAATCGTCCTCACCGAGTTTGCCTGACCAACCCTCTGGTTAGCTTATTACCAAAATCGGTCCCACCGAGTTTGTGTAATCGGCCTCACCGAGTTTGCCTGACCAACCCTCTGGTTAGCTTATTACCAAAATCGGTCCCACCGAGTTTGTGTAATCGGCCTCACCGAGTTTGCCTGACCAACTCTCTGGTTAGCTTATTACCAAAATCGGTCCCACCGAGTTTGTGTAATCGGTCACACCGAGATTATGTTATGCCCTAACCCTAACCATATCGGTCCTACCGAGTTGCATCTCAGTCCCACCGAAAATCCTAACGGTCACTAGGTTTGCTGAATCGGTCCGACCGAGTTTAACCATTCGGTCCCACCGAGTTTGGAAAATTGTGTGTAACGGTTAGATTTTGTGTGGAGGCTATATATACCCCTCCACCCACTCTTCATTCGTGGAGAGAGCCATCAGAACATACCTACACTTCCAATACACATTTTCTGAGAGAGAACCACCTACACTTGTGTTGAGGTCAAGATATTCCATTCCAACCATATGAATCTTGATCTCTAGCCTTTCCCAAGTTGCTTTCCACTCAAATCTTCTTTCCACCAAATCCAAATCCTGTGAGAGAGAGTTGAGTGTTGGGGAGACTATCATTTGAAGCACAAGAGCAAGGGGTTCATCATCAACACACCATTTGTTACTTCTTGGAGAGTGGTGTCTTCTAGATTGGCTAGGTGTCACTTGGGAGCCTCCAACAAGATTGTGGAGTTGAACCAAGGAGTTTGTAAGGGCAAGGAGATCGCCTACTTCGTGAAGATCTACCGCTAGTGAGGCAAGTCCTTTGTGGGCGACGGCCGTGATGGAATAGACAAGGTTGCTTCTTCGTGGACCCTTCGTGGGTGGAGCCCTCCGTGGACTCACGCAACCGTTACCCTCCGTGGGTTGAAGTCTCCATCAACGTGGATGTACGATAGCACCACCTATCGGAACCACGACAAAAACATCCGTGTCTCCAATTGCGTTTGAATACTCCAAACCCTTCTCTTTACATTCTTGCAAGTTGCATGCTTTATTTTCCGCTGCTCATATACTCATTGCATGCTTACTTGATATGTATTGTGTTTGCTAAACTTGTGCTTAAACTCCACTTAAACTTAAGAATATTAAAAACTGCAACTTTTGGCACTTAGTGTCTAATCACCCCCCCTCTAGACACCTCTTCTCGATCCTTTCACATCTTTACTTTCTGGTCATACATGGTTGTACTGCCTATGTAGACATAGTTGGACTTCTTAAATGTACTGCGTATGTAGGCATTAGTGGAATTTTGGTGAAGCTTGTGTGTCTCATTGTTCTGCCTTTCTTCCTTGTCATTGCATTTTTTTCAGCATCAGCTTGTGGAGCAGCCTGAGATGAGGAAGAGAGGAGGCAAAGCGCCCGGAGAAGGTGGCCAAGGAGGAGGTGAGGCGAAACGTTTTAACAAGACGGTTCGCTGCTCACTAGGAGAGGTCAAGGCGTGTGTGAAAATGCTACAGGCTAGGCACAAGACGAGGGTTATCAAGGCTGGTTTTGGTTGTGTGTTTGACTTGAAGGTTGATTCCAACATTTCTCGTCCTTTGATGGGCAACATCTACACGAGGATCGACCCTAAAACCATGATTCTGGACATGGGTGAGGCGCACAAGGTTCTGCGTATTATAAGTGATGCTATTCACCATCTGTTTGGATTCCCTCAAGGTAGTCGTACCCCTCCTCGGCCCCCGAATGATGGGTTTGATGATGTTGTTATGAGGTTGAAGCGCAAGCTTGGGTACGCTAGGAGTGACGACATCAAGACAAAGGATCTGCGGAATATCCTCGCAGAACTTGTGAAGGATGAGACGAAGGATGATCTTGCTCTGCATGTGTTTTACCTGATTGTTTTCATGAAGGTGGTTATCACTGGAATGTCTACACGAGTGTACAGGAAGGCAGCAATGACTGAGAATCTTGTGTTTGAGGATATGGAAGATATGGACTATTGCCAGTTGGTTGTTGACGATATTCGGAGTGCCGTTGTTAGGTATCAATAAGGTACTAGCAGAGGAAAAGCTGTCACAGGCTGTGCCATCGCGCCGCTTCTTATGTATCTGGACTGCCTTATCATTGGCAAGACGCCTAATATTGACTTGAGGACCCCTCGCATCAATTTCATGGATCAGGTCAAGCTTCTTGAGCTTGCCGCGGCTGACTTGGTCAAGAAGGGTGATGATGACCCAGCCAACTGGGTGTTTGGGAGACTGCCTGTGAGCGTTTATATGCATCATTCTTTCCTGTGTAGTTTAACTTGAACTTCTGGTACTGTCATCTATATTTTTGTTCCCATGTTCCTTCATTTGTTTCCTGACGTGTTGACTTTTGTTTTTGTATGCAGTGGAAGACACATGTTGAGGTTGTGTTCTTTAGGGTTATTGAACGTCCTGTTCTAGCTATGCCTCGTTCCGCCGGCCTAGGGAGTGGAACTTCCCCAAGATTTGAATTCTCCTGGGATGTTAATACTGGCGCCACCCTGTAGATCCAGGAGGTTCTTCTACCCATGTGAGTGCTGCAGGTGGCGTGTCTTCCGAGAATTTGTTTGAAGCTGCCAATGTTTCGCTGGTTAAGATTGACGGTCTTCTTGAAACTGTTTGTGGGGAGTTGGCTCGTGTTCCTTCAACCGTTGAGCGTCTTAGTCGTGTTGATGGGATTCTTCCCCCCAGACATGGATTTGATGCTGAGTCTTTGAAGGAGGTCTTATCTATTGAAGCTAGATTTCTTGAAGAGCTTCGTCAGAGTACTTCCCACCTCCGAACTAGCGTTGGGCTGTTCAAGGAAATGCAGGATGCTCGTCGCAAGCCTTTTGAAGATGAGGCAAGTGTTGTTGTGAGACAAATTTAGCGGCAGGATTCTGTTCGTTCGGGTTGTGAAGGAGTGCACGTGGAGCATACCAAAGAGGTTTGTTTATGTTGGCTTTTGATATTTCTTTGCACTAATGTTCAATGTTAGCTTTCAATTATTACTGTTTGTAGTCATAGGCGATCGTTATTGGTTTCATGTGTCGTAAACTATTTCTTTTTAGCACTAGTGTTCCTAGTTGACCTTCTCTGTTTATAGAACCTGAACTTCAAGTGCTATAGCACCCACTACAAAAAAAGACACATCCGTGACATTTTGGGCCGAACAAATTTTTTTCCTGTCATACATATGACGATAATTGTGACAAAACCCGGTATCATCATAGATGTGGTGGGATCCTACTTCTATGATAAAAAATCATGACAGAAAATGGGCTTTTCGTCCTGGGCGGGCCGGAGACGCAGCTGCATGACATTCTTTGGGCCGTCCATGACGGAAAAAACTGTGGTAGAAGCGAGGGCGAGGAAAATTTCGGGGAGTTCCCGGTTACGGTGGGAGATCGGGGGTGAGCGATGCGCGTTTCTCTCATACACGTACGCGCGTGTGTGCGAGGCGTTGGCTCTAACTAAACCCAAGCGAGGCGTTGGGCTCTAGCTGAACTCGAGCGATTGCACTGCAGGCTACGCGTTACTGAACCCGAGCGATCGAACGATGGCTGTTAACTGAACCCGATCGAGCGATTCCTTCGCTACTGCTGCTAACTGAAGTCGATCGATGCTGCCTCTGGATGAATAGTGAGCGTTGCGTGGGGGGGGGGTTGGATGAACAGTTCCCAGTGGGGGTGGATGAACAGGACACCGTGGTGTTGCCTCTGGATGAACATGACCCCGATCGATCGAGCCGGTTGGACCTGGATGAACAGGACCCCGTGGAGGGCTGGATGAATAGGACCACCCCGTGGAGGGCAGGATGAACAGTAGACGGTGGAGGGCAGGATGAACAGTAGCCCGTGGAGGGGTGGTTGAACAGGAGCCCGTGGAGAGGGCTAGTTGAACAGTAGTCGGTGGAGTAGCGCGCGGTGGAGGTTGGATGAACAGGAGCCCGTGGATGAACAGTCACAGGTGGAGGCTGGAGGAGGTCGACGGTGGATGAACAGTAGCTCGTGGAGGCTGGAGGGGGTCGACGGTGGAGATGAACAGTATCCCGTGGAGTCCCGTTTTGCGGTACGCCACACCCCTCCCGATGAACAGGACCCCCGTTTCGACCGTAGCGCTCCAACACAAGTCCGTTTCCTTCGTTTTGCGGTATGCCACACCCCTCCCGATCAACAGGACCCCCGTTTCGACCGTAGGAGGTCCGTTTCCTCCGTTTTGCGGTACGCCAGACCCCTCCCGATGAACAGGATCCCGTTTCGAATGTGGCCGGTCGAACACAAGGCTGTTTCCTCCGTTTTGCGGTACGCCAGGCCTCGTTTCCATCGCCTGTTCCGTCCAAGCCCTCCCGATGAACACGACCACGCATTCCGTTCCAACACAGCCGGTTGGCTCCCACGCGTTCCGTTGCCTCCCCATGAACACGACGCATTCCGTTGCCTCCCCATGAACACGACGACGACGCTGTTTCCGACCCAGCCATGTACACGAGCCCTGGCCGTACGTATGCGCGAGTAGGCGTTCGAGACCCCACCCGTATGTACACATACGTGCCTGTATTTTCTTTCTTGCACCCTGGCCGCTGCACGTACGTGTAAATGCTACGTGCGCGCCTCTACCACGTGCGCGCCTCTACTACGACACGTGCACGCCTCTACATCGACGAGTATGTACGTACACGTTCGCGACCAGAATGACAATGCTACGTACGCTTCGACCAGGTGGGTCCCGATTGTCAAGCACTTCCTTGCCTGCGAAGATGTAGCTGGTGGGTCCCAGCAGTCAGGGGGCGAATCATTTTTTTGCCTGGACGCACTTCCTTGCGTGCGAAGATGTACCTGGTGGATCCTAGTAGTTAGGGGAAACATTTTTTTCGTGAAATACAGTGGCCTGTCCGGTGGGTCCCAACTGTCAGGTGGAGGAATCATTATTTTCCTTGCTCCGGCCGTGGACCCAGCTGTCTGCCTCTCCACGTACAGTCCATATCCGATGGAAGTCGTTCCTTGACCACGTTGACCATGCCGCGCCGAGAGCACCAGGGCGGTGGACGACGACGAGGCCTAGGAAGGGGACGATACTGAGGCAGGGAAGACTCGGCAGTTGTTTCCCACGCGAAGGGGAGTATGACTGTACGAGGGTTTACTGGTTCGTCTGCCATCGCCGGAGATAACAGCAGGTGTGGGTTAGTAGATGGATGGCTAGGCCAGCGATGGGAGTACGGTCGGGCGGTGAGGCCTGCGCGGCAGCACAGCCGGCCGCGAGGAGGAGGGAGTAGGCAGTCCCGCCGGCGCTTGTTTGAGCGGCTGGAGCAGGAAGAGCAGAGATTGAAGAAGCACGACGGCCGTTGGATGGACATCCAACAGTCAGTGCTTGTGCGTCAACCTTTTTTTAGGAAAGCCTCAAATATGTGGAAAACAACATACAACCCATCTGCCATTATTGCTAATAATTCACAGCCCATTTGCTAATTCTTAAGGTTTTTTTGGAGCCCATATTCTTTTTGTTAGCATTACAACCCATATTGTGGCAACGGTTAAAAAATTATACGAAATTTTGCATATTTTGGTGCGGTCCGAACTGTTTTTAATCCCGAAATTTCGACTCACATTCAAACTGATTTTAAAAATAAATGTATATCAATATAAAATCCAACAAATTCTCCACGCATAAAAATTAATGTAATTTAAAATCTTGAAATGAAAAAAAGATATCTGAAACTAATTGCCGGTTTGATGTGTTTTAAAAATGTACAACCCATTTCTCATTACTGATGGGCCATTTTCTTGGCTAGCCGAATGAAAGCTCTCCTCGTCTTGAAAGATTTGCAGCCCAACAGGCCTGACAAAGCGACTTACTTGATAAATCACAAAAAAACTGGGCTGTGGCCGTGGACCCAGCTATCAGCCTCTCCACATACAGTACTCTTCCGATGGAAGTCGTTCCTTGACCACGTTGACCACGCCGCGTGGAGAGCACCACGGCGGTGGACGACAGCGAGGCCTAGGAAGGGGACGACGCGGCAATGGAAGCCCGCGCGGAGAGGACTACGAGGGTTCACTGGTTTGGCTGCGGTGTGAGGCTGCCGTCGCCGCAGGGCCTGGCCAGTGGTGGGAATAGTAGGGGTGGTGAGGCCTCTGCGGCAGCATAGCCGGCCATGGGAGGCAGGAGCATGCGACACGACCGTCGCTGCTTTGGGCGGCTGGAGCAAGAAGACCAAAGGTTGAAGAAGCACTATGGCCGTTGGATGGACATCGTATGGTCAATGGAGCTAGAATCGTTCATATTGACTAAGTTGACAAAGCCCTTCGTCCCCGTCAACTTAGTAGGCCCACAAGTCAGCCTCCCAGCAAGGTGGGTCCCAGCTAGCCGGGGGAGTATTCATTTTTTATGCGTAATAAGGAGGCACTTCCGGTGGGTCCGAGCTGACAGCGGGGGGAACGTTTTTTTCGCGAAATACGGTGGCCCGTCCGGTGGGTCCCAGCAGTCAGGGGGAAACGATTTTTTTCGCAAAATACTGGTGGCCCGTCCGGTAGGTCCCTGCTGTCAGGTGGAGGAATCATTATTTTCCGCGTAATAACGAGGCACTTCCTTGCTGCCACCGTGGACCCAGCTGTTAGCCTCTCCACGTACAGTCCACGTCCAATGGAAGTCGTTCCTTGACCACGTTGACCACGCCGCGCCGAGAGCACCAGGGTAGTGGACGACGGCGAGGCCTAGGAAGGGGACGACGCGGAGCCGGTGAAGACGCGGCAGTGGATGCCCACACGGAGAGGAGTATGAGGGTTCAATCATTCGGCTGCGGTGTGAGGCTGCCGTCGCCGCAGGGCCTGGCCAGCGGTGGGAATAGTAGGTGGCGGTGAGGCCTCCGCGGCAGCACAGCCGACCACGGGAGGTAGGAGCAGGCGGCACGACTGGCGCTGCTTTGGGCGGCTGGAGCAAGAAGACCAGAGGTTGAAGAAGCACTACGGCTGTTGGATGGACATCGTACGGTCACTGCAGCTAGAATTGTTTATATTGACTAAGTTGACAAAGCCCTTGGTACGTCAACTTAGTAGGCCCACAGGTCAGCTTCCGAAACGGTGCGCCCCAGATGTCAGGGGGAGGAATCATTTTTTGGGCGGGTGAAGCTAGAATATCCGAGATTGAAGAAGAAGCACGGCATCCGTTGGATGGACATCCAACGACCACTTCTGCTAGAACCGTGTGTTGACTATAAGTTGACAAAGCCTTGCATACGCGTCAACTCTGTTTTTTTAGGGGACGCGTCAACTTAGTAAGGCCAGAAGTGTGTGGCAGAGAACTTATAGCCCATTTGAGATTTGTAAGAATGTGTAGCCCATTTTTGAATTCTAATGGAATTTACTACAGCCCATTTATAGTTTGTTAAAAGTACAGCCCATTTCAACCAACCGTTCAAAACAGAATTCAATAAAATTTCCCACATTTTGATGGGATCCGAAATATTTTTATCCCGAAATTTCTAGTCAGATTAAATACAATTTCAATATAAATTTATATTATGTAAAAATCCAACGAAACATTGCGCTCGCAACAATTAATGAAATTAAAATTTTCAATATCCAAAAATAATATTTTATAAAGTAATCACGTGTTTGGTGCATTTTTTATAGTTACTGCCCAGTTTTTATAATTACATCCCATTTATTATTTCTTAAAACCCATTTTCTTGTTAAGCCTAACACATCCCTCCTAGGAAAGATTTGCAGCCCAGCGGGGCGGAGAATAACAACTTGACCTTGCCTGGGTATTCCTAAAAAAAGTATAGCTGGCTAGCCATTTTCAGCTTAAAAAAATTAATATCTGGGCTGGATTCTGGCTTGGACTAGACGGCCACAGCCCGCCCAGTTAATACCTGCAGCGATGTTTTCGTTGTTGTTCAGAGGAGAAAAATTAATATCTGAGCTAAACATCGAAAAACTCTGTAGTGCTCACACCTCAAAAACACAAATACTGCTCGAGCTGCTTGGTCCCAGCTGTCGGCCGCTTCTTGTGCAATTCTCTCGTTTATTGACGACTACATAGGTTGACAATGGTGTGGGACCATGATGTCAGGAAACCAGGGGGAAGCAAAATAAATTACTCCAGCGAGCACTTCCACCTCTGCCTCGTTGTCTCCCGTGGAAACCCCTTTTCTTCTTTTTTTTGCTCGGGCAAGGACCAATGCATGCATCACGTCCCATGTGGTTATTAGGCAAGAAATAAAAGCACTTTGCATGCTATGAATTACGATGGCCTGCATGGGTAGCTAATAAGGCATCCTCTTAACTGCTGTGATTAAATGTTGTGTTTAGAAGAGAGAAATATTCTTCTTTTCCACCAATCTGCTTGCACCTAGGTTTTGATGCACCTTCTAATACGACTTATTCACCTAGACGGAGGGAGTATAGTTTTATACATACATACATATATATATATATATAATAAGGAGGCACTTGCGTACGTGAGGCTATGGACCTGGTGGGTCCCCATTGTCATCCTCTCCAAGTAAAGTCATCTCCTCGCCCGCGCGCGCTTTCCGCCCAAAATAGTCAGCGCCGCCCGCCCCACTTCCCGGTGCAGGCGATTGCTCCACCTTCAAACGACACAAGTGTCATTCGTCCGTCCATCTGCCGCCCACATTAATGATACGCGGCTGCTGAGGCGGCTACTCCGGCGCCACACGTCCGTCCCGCCGCCCGCCCACCATTGCTATATAAACTGCTGCGCCGGCCATAGCAGCAGTCATCTGCATCCGTTCCCTTTCTCCTGTCCACACCACTACTGCCCACCATGGCTTCCTCGCGCTCCAATGCTCTTTGGGACGGGCGGACGGCGGACCACAAGGAGATGGCAGCCATTACTGCCGACCGGCTGGCCGGCAGGCAGCCAGAGGACGACGACGTCCCAATGGAGAACATGGTAGTCGACGATCTGGCGCCAACCCCCTCCTCCGCGCCATCCTCGCCGGTGCATTGCACCATGACCATCGGCGAGGCCCGTGCCCAATATATGGACAGTGTGAGGCAGATGCGTCAGGAGCAGTTCCAGGAGGCGCAGGCCGACGCCGCCTACAACCACCATCTCCTCCAGGAGCACCTGCAGGCGGAGGAGCAGATCACCGCGGAGTGGGCGGAGCAGGAGGCGCTGCTCGACTCATACCGCTTCGCCCGCAAGGGCCGCCTCGAGCGCTGGCGGTACCGCATGCAGGTGGCGGAGGCTGCGGCCGCCTACAAAGAGGCTAGCAAAGAGGGCGATGAAGCGGGCGAGGCGCTGTTTGGCGAGACCGAGGACGAGGCAGAGGACAATGCCGGCTCCGACGAGTCCCCGCTCCGCTGGCGTCGACGAGGCCCTGCTCCACCGAGGCCCCGCGGCGCCAACAACGGGGTAGAGGACACCGCCGGCTCCACCGAGGCCCCGCCCCGCCAACAACGAGGCAGAGGACATCGCTGGCTCCATCGAGGCCCTGCCCCGCTAACAATGAGGCAGAGGACATCGTTGGCTCAGCCGAGGCCCCACCCTGCCGGCAACATGGGGGAGGATTTCCATCGCTCCACTGAGGTGCCGCCCGCCGGCAACGAGACAGAGGACATCGCTGGCTCCGCCGAGGCCCCGCCCCGCTGCCAACATCTTCTTGTGCAGTTCCACTAAAATATATGGTATCTTCAAAGAAGATCCCTGTTTGCACAAGTAGAGATAATTACATATTACATTAAGAGTGGTGTGACGCCCCCGATTCAATCGTACACTAATCATGCACACAAATGTGTACGATCAAGATCAAGGACTCACGGGAAGATATCACAACACAACTCTAAAACATAAATAAGTCATACAAGCATCATAATACAAGCCAGGGGCCTCGAGGGCTCGAATACAAGAGCTCGATCATAGACGAGTCAGCGGAAGCAACAATATCTGAGTACAGACATAAGTTAAACAAGTTTGCCTTAAGAAGGCTAGCACAAACTGGGATACAAATCGAAAGAGGCGCAGGCCTCCTGCCTGGGATCCTCCTAAACTACTCCTGGTCGTCGTCAGTGGGCTGCACATAGTAGTAGGCACCTCCCGAGTAGTAGTAGTCGTCGTCGACGGTGTCGTCTGGCTCCTGGACTCCAACATCTGGTTGCGACAACCAGGTAGAAGGGATAGGGGAAAAGAGGGAGCAAAGCAACCGTGAGTACTCATCCAAAGTACTCGCAAGCAAGGAGCTACACTACATATGTATGCATTGGTATCAAAAGGAATAAGGCTATCATATATGGAGTGAACTGCAGAATGCCGGAATAAGAGGGGGATAGCTAGTCCTGTCGAAGACTACGCTTCTGGTAACCTCCATCTTGCAGCAGGAGAAGAGAGTAGATGGTAAGTTCACCAAGTAGCATCGTGTAGCATAATCCTAACCGATGATCCTCCCCTCGTCGCCCTGTGAGAGAGCGACCACCGGTTGTATCTGGCACTTGGAAGGGTGTGTTTTATTAAGTATCCGGTTCTAGTTGTCATAAGGTCAAGGTACAACTCCAAGTCGTCCTGTTACCGAAGATCACGGCTATTCGAATAGATTAACTTCCCTGCAGGGGTGCACCACATTTCCCAACACGCTCGATCCCCTTTGTCCGGACACACTTTTCTGGGTCATGCCCGGCCTCGGAAGATCAACACGTCGCAGCCCTACCTAGGCACAACAGAGAGGTCAGCACGCCGGTCTAAATCCTATGGCGCAGGGGTCTGGGCCCATCGCCCTTTGCACACCTGCATGTTGCGAACGCGGCCGGAAGCAGAACTAGCCCCCTTAATACAAGAGCAGGCTTACGGTCCAATCCGGCGCGCGCCACTCAGTCGCTGACGTCACGAAGGCTTCGGCTAATACCACGACGTTGAGTGCCCATAACTGTCCCCTCGTAGATGGTTAGTGCGTATAGGCCAGTAGCCAGACTCAGATCAAATACCAAGATCTCGTTAAACGTGTTAAGTATCCGCGAACGCCGACCAGGGCCAGGCCCACCTCTCTCCTAGGTGGTCTCAACCTGCCCTGTTGCTCCGCCACAAAGTAACAGTCGAGGGCCGTCGGGAACCCAGGCCCACCTCTACCGGGATGGAGCCACCTGCCCCTTCAGCCCCCAACTCCGAACAGTACCACATGTAATGTAACAGTGTAAAGTATATAGTATATGCCCGTGATCACCTCCTGAAGTGATCACGGACCAGTAGTATAGCGTGGCAGACGGACAAGAGTGTAGGGCCACTGATGGAACACTAGCATCCTATACTAAGTAGTAGGATAGCAGGTAAAGGTAACAACAGTAGTAGCAAGGATATGCTATGCAACAGTATAGGATTAACTGAAAGCAGTAACATGCTACACTACTCTAATGCAAGCAGTATAGAGAAGAGTAGGCGATATCTGGTGATCAAGGGGGGGCTTGCCTGGTTGCTCTGGCAAGAGAGAGGGGTCATCAACACCGTAGTCGATCAGGGCAGCAGCGACGTCAGTCTCGTAGTCTACCGGAGAGAAGAGGGGGGAGGAACAATAAATATAATGCAAACAAAGCATCACAAAACATAAAGAGGCAATACGCGGTCCTAGGGATGACCTAACGCGGTGCTACATGTTACAGACGGAGCGAGAAAATATCTGTGGATATCTCCCGGGCTTTGGGCATTTACCAAACGGACGATCCGGAGGGGGAGGTTCCATGTTTGTCGTGTTGGAGGCATGTGATGGATGGACGTGAAGCATATTCAAACTCATCTTATTTTTCTGATCATTTTTCATATACAAATCTTTTTCATCCGAGCTACGGTTATTTTTGTATGAATTTCCAAAGTTTTAACAGTATTCTAGAATTTTGTGTTTAATTTAAATCCAAATTGACCAAGTCAATGTGACTAGTCAAAAGGAGAGGTGGTGGCCCATATGACACTGATTTAATAACTTCCAAAATACTTATCTAATCTATTTAGATGTGACCCACTTGTCATTTGCTAAAAGGGCTAATTAGCACCAAACTAATAATAAGCTAAACATAGACTAATTAACAAGGGTCGGCCATTAGTGGGCAGAGTCCAGCCGGCCACACACGCACTACACAGAACACATAGCTAGGGGTTACTTATGTTCATGTTAACAGAACAAGGCATTTTGCGATTTTCATAGAATTTAATCCATGCCATATTTGAATTTGGTCCAATGGAATAATTTGGAGGTTGTCATGTGAACTCCTAACACAAATTAATTTCAACGAAGTTAGACTTTGTTTGACCATAGTTTTGTTGCCATCTAGAGAGCTAAGAAGGTAGAAATAGCAAAAGCTAGCCAGCGCTACAGTAACATTCAGTTACTGTAGCAGCGGCAGCAGAGCAGCGATATGTAACGGCAGGAGCGGCGAGGGTGCGGGAGCGGAGCTCCGAGCCCGAGAGGGCAGCGGCGGCAAGCAGGCACAGGCGCGGGCGGCAGCGTGGTTGAGCAGGGGCGCAGCTGGAGGGAAAAGCGGCAGTGAGCGTGCCGGGACGCGGCGGGGTTGGATGCGAGGCGCGGCTGGCGCTAGTCGCGGGGCGCGGCGAGGAGCGCGGCCAGGTTCAGCGAGCGCGGGCACAGCCGCCGTTGGATGCACGCGCGCGCGTGACGGCGACGAGCTTCAGGAGCGGCGGCGACACACGTGAATGTATCTACGGGGTGCAATTCGAGCAACGGCTCAAGCTATTCGAACGAGAGCACCACACTGCGTCCGTAGGTGGCACGGTTGCGAGCTAGAATGGCCGGAAGTGGCCCGGACGACAATGTCCGACGGCGGTGACGGCTCAGCCGCGACGAAAACGAACCAACGAGGCATGAGAAGGAGTGAGAGGAGGTCGAGAAGGACCATGAGCTCACCTAGGGGGCGCACGGGGTCCCGTTGGCAGCTTAGTAGCAGCAGATATACGTGAATTCGACGGGAGCTCCGACGACCGAAGCGTGAAGAAGCGGTCGATCCCGGCGTTGTGGCGATGACCTGCTCGAACTACTCCTCGGAGTCGATGAAGACAAAGAAGATGCAGCTCCAGGCGAGGGCCTGAACCGACGAGGTGGGCGATGGCCACATGGACGGAGGAGGCTATGGCAACGACAACACGGGCAGGTGTAGGAGAGAGCGAAGCGGCGCGAGGAGAGGGGAAGTGGGGAGGCTCTAGGGTTTGCAGGGTGTCTAGCTCGGCCTTATCCGACAGGGGAGCCGTGGGATGGCCGGCACACGTCCATCCGCGGCCACGGCGGCCAGATGCACGCCACGGTCTCCTGTGAACAGGAAGGAAGGAGAAGGCACGATTGGGCTGGGCCAATTGTGCACTGTGGACGTAGAGCTCAGTCCAATAGGTAAGTTTGTCCATTTCCCTTTCTCTTTTTTATGTTAATCATTTTGTCTTAGTTTTCTATTTAGTTTACATAGAAAATGAGTTTTGCTTGGACTCAAACTTTGCAAACAATTACTATGCAATATTCTTGAGTGTCGCACAAAGTTTGGGGGCATTTGGAATTGTATAAGTATTTGTTTATTTTGAAAAGGCTATTCTTATTTATTGTTGGACCACTTTATAACTTCCTAGGTGTTAATTGGTGACTCAAATGATGTTGACTTCAACGTTACAATTGGTCAGAAGAATTTTAGAATAATGCAAACATTTTAGTTTTACTGTTTCAAGAAATATTATATTTGACTATATTTTAAATTTTGAAATTGGCTTTGATTTTTCTCGAGTGGCAATTTGGCTTAGTTAAACTTGATAACGTGGCCCCATTAGTGTGAGATCACTGTAGCATGATTGTCGGGGTGTTACAAGTGGCATCAAATCAGTGGCAAAACAATTGCTCGTTCCAGCCATAGCAATAAATTAAGATGCAAAACTATAACATTACTTGTGTCATCATAGTTCCAGTGCTTCATTACAGCACCGGGAGTTGATTTTTGTTTTTCTTCCCCTTGTTCTTCCCCTTCATCACTTGGTTCAATAACAAACAAGCTTCGCCTTCAATGTAAGATTTGGCATGTCAATTAGGGAGCACAAGTATAGTACTAAACTTCATTTTCTGATGAAAGTGGTAAAATACAGGCCAATAGTTGTGAAATATCCTTATCTTACCTCAATGGGATATTACGGTGCACATACAGATTGGAAGTCTTGTCTCCATTTGTGCAGTTCACTAAAATCAAGCAACATTATCGTACAAGTAGCACAACATATGAATGCACACTGCAGAATCATGTGAAAGAAGGCTAGTACTGACCTCTCATGATGCGGAATTCAAACAACTCACAAGAAGAAGATGTGAACCAAATTCACCTTAACGGATAGGAAGTAAGATCTCCTCTTGTGCAGTTCCACTAAGATCAAGCAATCAAGCAACGTTGTCGGTGTGACATTTTGGTTGAACTGCACAAAACACTCTTAAAACAAAAGTGTTTTGTGCAGTGCAACAAAAGGTCACAATGGCAACGAGGTGAAGCAGATAACCCTGTTTACACAGAGGTGCAAAGGAAACAATTAGTGGTCAATAACGGTGGATGACACAGAAGCCAACAAAAAGAAGCATCTACCTTATCTAAATGGGAAAGAAAGCAAGGCAGTAGCATTTCTCAAACGGTGGCATTGATTAATATTAACATAGAGATTATATTAACAATAAAATTCGTTAAACATGTAATTTGCTTTTAACTGTGGCATTGCATCAATTTTCCAGCGGCATTATTAGAGGGTGTTTGTTTACATGGACATTTTGGTGTAGGGACTAAAAAAACTCCGTGTCAGTCCCATCTAAACCAAAGAGGAGGGACTTTTAGGGACTAAAAGTGGGCATTTGGGACTAAAGAAAGAAGACCCCAAGGGAGTCTTTTTGGGACTTTTTCCAACAGTTGCCCCTGCCATGCATCGCACCTTGTCTCTATTAGTTCATTACTAGGGGTAACATGGTCTTTTAGCATGTCATTTAATAACCTCTAGTCCATGTTTAGTCCCTGGAACCCAGCAGGTAGGGACTAGGGAGTTTTTAACCAAACAGGGCCTTAGATTAACAACAGCTAATGAGTTGCACGGGACAGTGGACACACCAGCACCATGTGCATCTACCGATGTACTGTGGTCATGCACAGTCTATTGCAATAAAGAACAAACAACCAAGTAGCATATTTGGTATGGTCCCAGTTTTGTTATCTTTAGACGCCTTTCCGTATGTGAGCGCTGCAAATCTAGTCCTGCTCAAACTCTACAGCCTTGTCCCTTCCTTTCCTTTTTGAACTAGTACTTTCGCCCCTTCCTTTCCTCTTTGAACCACGTCCTAGATTTATGCAATACAAATTTCCCCACTACTTTCCCCCATTCCTTTTCTCTTTGAACCACGTCCTAGATTAATGCTATACAACTTTCCCCCTTCATTTCCTCTTTGAACCACGTCCTAGATTCATGCTATATACAACTTTTCCCACTACTTTCCCCCACTCCTTTCCTCTTTGAACCACGTCCTAGATTCATGGTATACATGCAGCTAGAGCAATGCATGTGGAGTAAGTAAATTATACCTTAAGTTCTTGGGGCGTGGTTTGGTGGGCGACGGGACGGCGGCGAAGAAGAAGGGGTCGGAGGCCCTCCCGCGCCGCCGCTGGGTAGAAAGTGAACAGCTGCGCCGGTAGTCCCTCGCCGACGGCGACCGCGTTAAGCCTCCTTCCCTTCCCGGCGGACGGATCCTGCCGGCTCTTTGAGCAGAAGTGAGGGAAGAGAGAGGCCAACGAAGTCTTGTTTAGATCTGGAGAGGGTGAGAGAGTGTGAAGAGAGCAACTACAAGCAATGAGGCTCCAGCAGGAGAGGGCGAGAGAGTGTGAAGAGAGCAACCAAGTTTGATGAGCGAACAGGCTAACCAGCTACACAACCCTCCCGTTATGTTCAACGAGAGGGAAATAACTTTTTATACATTCCTGCATTCGTGTGACAAGCATGCCGTGTTTTGTGTGTGTTGTGTGGGAGCCATTGGGATTTCAATCATAATCGTGTCATGTGGCTTTGGTGGTAAGACTATCCATAGTGGTGCAGAAATAATGCAGCCTTAGTCACCTTACCTCTCTCCACGTAGTATGTTGGGTCCCACCAGTCAGAGGGTGAAACAAACAAATTAATAAGAAAAATTAAAAGCGCCAGCGGTGTATGTTACCTCACACATCTCGCTACTGCTCAGGAACACTGTCCAATTGATCCCTCTATTCGCTCACGTACTATTTTAAGTGAATCCTTATTATAACATGCACACAAATTTTGGGCACTTGTATTCGACTTAAGTCAGTGTGCCACTGTATCTCGTATACTTACTACTCCCTCCGTCTAGGTGTAATAAGTCACGTTAGAAGGTGCAATGGGACCAAGGTGCGTGCGTGTGTGCGTGTGTGTGTGTGTGTGTTTAACACCATGTGTGTGTTAGAGAGAGCGACAGATTGACCTACTCCTACAGAGAGATGTTGTGTAGTGTACAATTTTAGCCGCGAGAGTCGGTGCATCCTCTCGTTTTCGGGCGTGTCCGGTAGGGACATGCGGACAGCTTCCATGCTCGCTCTTGACAAGCCTAGCCCACCCAAAGCCCCTCCATCTCCCGCACGCGCTTCCCGCCCGAAACGGTCAGCGCCGCTCCAAAGAATCGGTGCCGCATTCATGCCCGGGCAGAGCGGACGCGACCTCTCACTGGTGCAAGAGTGATGGTTGCTTCGTCCGTCCAACTTACTACTGGGTCTATGTGATTTTACAACTCATTGGTCTTTATTACTGAGGTGGTAGGACTGCTGGATGTCCCACGCTTTCGGCGAAAGGAGGTATACTACTACTAGATTACAATTTTCTCCATTCTTACAGCGGAGGCGTGCAAGAGCAGTGAAAACATGCAGGCTCAGTGATTACATGGCCCACCTCACACTATCACTGTGCGACACCTAACTCTTTACATAGTACTCCCTCCGTTCCTAAATATTACTAGATGAGTCCCCGCGCGTTGGCGCGGAACAGCGGTATATCTCTCTGCGCAAAATTATCGATTTCATATAACAAAAAAAACTCTATAACCGCATGACAAATGTGGTAGCCAAACTAAATCAACTCCCATCATCATTTAGATCATCCCACGTAAGGAAAAAATAGCAGCCAACTCCTACTGCATAATGGGATTATATTTTTCTTTTTGACATGTTAATGGGACTTAAAAGCTCACTTACATGCATGCTACCGGTGCATGCTTGCATGCAGACATGTTGATGTGATTTAAAACCCACTCACATGCATGTGGCACAGTATTTCTGCATGCTTGCATGTGGCTTAGTGCGGAGCCTCTCAACGTCAAGATCAGACGGCTATTATGGATTGATTTACTTCATCTAACGGCTACATCAATTTTGATGGCGTGGCTCAAGGAGAGGATAGAGAATTCCTAGTAGTGGGGGCTAGCTATTACTAGTAGGTATAAGTCTTTATAGAGATTCCACTACATACGGAACAAAATGAATGAATCTACACTTAAAATGCATCTATATACATCCGCATGTGGTTCATGGTGAAATCTCTACAAAGACTTATATTTAGGAACGGAGGAAGTACTAGTATAGTACGTACTATAATTTATCAGCGAGATAAATTTGTACAATGCTATGAAGCTTCCAGCTTCTGTTACATGTATCTTGCGTCCAAGGTTGCCCGTTGCAACATTTCATCAAATACAAAGGAGACTAACATGCATGCTATTGCATCTCAATGATTGACATATCATAGCAAATATGTACTCCCTCCGCTCCAAAATAAGTTTCTCAACTTTGTGCAAAATTTAGTACAAAGTTGTACTACTACTAAAGTTGACACTTATTTTGGAACAGAGGCAGCTAAAGAAAAAAACGATCCATGCAGTCCCTAGCCCTTGAACCATGAACCCTGACCAGGCTTCAATTTGCTGGCAACGTTCGAGCTTCCTAATAAATGAAGTTTGCAACATTTTGACCATCGATCATTTTGTGTAGTTTCACCAAAATCGAGATGAGCATCCCTGTGGCAAAGAAATTGAACAAGCGTGATTAGAATAAGATTACTGGGACTAGTTGATGAGACATAAACTCATCACAAATACAATACGTAGAAGCTAGTAGAGGTATGTGCGGGGCCAAGAAGTAGAGAAATATCCACAGGGAGTGATGTGGGCAGCTGGAGCAGTGGTGCAAGCGGGCTGTAAAGGGAGTTGTACCTGAGGGACGTAGCTCAACCTTGAGGAGGGCGGCGGGAGGCGGCAACTGCCCACGTCGCGGCAGTGAGAAAGGGACGAAGGCAACCTCACCGGCTTTGTGAGAGAGAATGGCAGGGACCCCTGATCGGGACGTGCCGACAATGGGTTTTCACCGTCGGTGATGGCCACCGCATCTACACTAAGCATCCACCCCTTCCCCAAGCGGACGTGATCCGCCGAGATGTGGCTACAGTCGTTTTGTGCGAGAGAGTGTGAAGAGAGCAACCCCAGCAAGCAACCGTGTAGGCTGGCCCGTCCTGACTATGTATATAGTGGAGCGGTTTCCTCGTCCTTTCTCTCCATATGAACCTATCATATTGCGTACGTGCCACTGAAGAAAAAAAACTTTATTTATAAATGACGTGGCACCTACTACTCGTTCTCCTATAACCTTGCGCTTGGCATCTCCAAAATATTAACCTTGCGATTGGCTCTTTGCCTCTTCGGGAAGTCGAGCAATAATGGTAGTGCAGTATATATCGTGCTGGCTATATGAGACCCAATGAATTGCTGCACGTCCACTACGTGGGCGAGGGTCGAGGGGCGAGGGAGAGTGCTACATACGGAGCAAAATGAGTGAATCTACACTCTAAAATACGTCTATATACATCAGTGTTTTGAGTATGTACTAGTAGTTCATATTGAAATCTACTAAAGGACATATATATTCCAAACAATATGATATAATCTCTATAACCAAGGTAGTAGGGACGAGGAGTACACGAAGGGAGTAGTAAATTTTTCTCCTCGTCCTGCGAGCCACCGCGCGCATGGGCGAGGGAGCGGGCGTAAGGCATAGTAAGCAAGGTTCACCTCATCCTGCGAGCCACCGCGCCCGTGGGCGGGGGAGACGGCGTACTAAGCAAGCTTCTCCTCGTTCTGCGAGTTGATGGGACACATCAAAAGTACTCCAGTGTATAGAGCCTTGCCTCTAAGGTAGGCCCCACATGGTTTGCCTCTTTTTTTAACATAACACGTCAAGTCGCAATTTGTTTGTTCACCCGTGGTAGACGATCCTCCCTCCACCAAGTGGACAACCAGTACACGTGCCAAATTACCACGTGGGCTGCCTTTTTCGTACAGAAATGAGCTCCACCGTGTACCCGCGCGGGTGTGGTTGGGAAATAGACGGGAGTACGTGCGCCGTGCATGCACCTCTTCTCTTCGTGCACGTCCCCCACCTACGTGGGTGTGTGTGAGAGATACAAACCGCGTTCGTGAGTGTTTTTTTGTTTTGGGGTGGGGTGTCGTGGAATTGTCACGGCAGATGTCCATAGTGTCAGGACTTAGTCGCGAGGCCAACGCATCTATGTGGTAGCTTGATAGGGGTTGAGTGGGACGAGAGACGCGATGTTTTACCCAGGTTCGGCCCCTCACGGTGGAGGTAAAAGCCTACATCCTGCTTCATTGATATTGATGATGATGACCACGGTTACAAGAGTGCTCTATCTCGAGAGCTATTGTCTAAACCTAACATGTCCAGCTCATGGAACTTGTGAATCTTGTCCCCTTTTGAGGAGCCCTGCCCCTACTTATATATGTTGGAGGGGCGGGTTACATGTAGAGTCCTATTAGGATTAGGACTAGTCTATCTCTAATACAAACCGGATACAAGTCCAGGTCTTAGCTCCTTGTAAGATAATGTTCCTCATGCCTTTCCTCTTAAACCGGCCCACCATTAACATAAACCGGCATGCTGGGCCTTGGGCCTTGTCATCCGTCCGGAACACGCGTCGGGTCACCAACGAGTCTTCAGGCTCATGAATCGTCATACTAGTGAACCGCCAGACACGTAAACCGCCAGACATGTAAACCGCCAATCACGTAAACCGCCAATCCTCTGGCGGTTTACCAATGAAACGCCTAGTCCGGTCGGGTTATACTTCCGGCCGGTTTACGCCGCGGGGTATATCCCCGGCATTAGCCCCTAAGTTTAGCTTGGATTTATCCATGGTAAATTTTTGCTGCAAAATAAACACAAGAACAAATTTGACAGGTTATGCTCCGGGTTAAGAATTCTTGTAAACCGGTACCTGATCACCCTTAAGTCCTTGTTATTTCCTCCTTCTGGGAAGTCTGGGTCAACAGACCAGCTTCATAATCAATTTGCCGATATTGGTTTGTCACCAAGAAATATTGTGAAGAATAACTCCTTTGACTCAGCTCCCAAAACGCCGGTTTAAGAAATATGGGTCTTGAAATACTTATCTGATATTCAGCCGGTTTGAAGATGTAAAACTTGCTGGTTTAACATTACCAAAATGGCCGGGTTATAAAAACTGATGATCCCGGATTATGACCGTTTGATAGACGCTGGGTTATGATTGTTGCCAACGCTGGTTCACAATGCCGGTTCATGATTATTGATGACGCCGGGTTGCAGCCACAGGGTCATAATGATTGGTGACACCGGGTCAATCTGGTTTGCTCAAACACAGAATTTGAAAATATTTCTTCGATAATAATATAATACCTGTAGCCCCCAAGTCTTAAGCAGAAAAAAGTGATGGCTTAAGACTTGCTTCAATATAAATGTTACCAATTTTGAAGAAATCCATGTTGTTCATCCCAGTCACTAGTCAGAATTGAGTATTCCACATATGTAGCCCCTAAGTGCCGGGTTGTCATGCTTGCAGCAACCCGGGACTTGTAATTGCTTGATGCTCATAAAAACTTCAACCAGTGTAGCTCCCAAGGGTCGGGTCATTATGCAATAATGAGTAGGGACTTTGTAAATATAATCTTGTAAACTTTGAACAGCAACGTGTAGCCCCCAAGGGCCGGCTCAGTAATATAATATTGAGCTGGGACTTTGATATATTCTTCAATGAAAATAACATCATACGATGTAACCCCCATCACGGGGCTTGAATTCACGTCCACAAGGTTAAGAGCCTTGTGCTTTACCAACTGAGTAGTGGACCCTTCAATGTAATGGATAAAAAGCTTTGTACCTTAAATTGTTGACAGAGGCAATTGGTAGCCCCCAAGGGCCGGCTCATTACAATGTGATGAATCGGGTCTTCAATAAGGTGAGCAAAAATGACTTTGCATTAGCCCCCAAGTGTCATGGTGCATGCTTGCAGCGACATGAGACTTGCATATTTGATATAATTTTCAGTTGAATAATGTAGCCCCCAAGTGCCGGATTGTAAGCCTGCAGCGACTCGGGACTATTCCTTCCATTGTAGAATAAATCATGTCCTTTGATAAAATAATAGCCATTGCACTAAAGCGACTTTGAAAACTCAATAATACCGGTTATTAATAACCATAAAAATCCAGCCATGTTGCCTATTCAAGATAATATAATCTGGTATGGCAACCTTATTCATTCAATATCATAATGAAAATCCAGCCAAGTTTGGCTATTTGAATAATATAACCCAATGATTTATAAGCGCATGATTACAATGGCGCAATCCAAATATATATATACTGGTGACTTATAGTCCAAAGCCAGGCCGGTTTAACAAACCTGTTTCTGCATACAACAAGTTTAAAGTGTCTGGGCGGTTTACCGTCAGACGGGTCATAATGCCCAACATATAACCCGGGTTTATAACCAAGGCTGCACTTAAGAATAATCAAATATGAAATATATCATACCTGTGACATTGAATCACATTGTTGATTTTACCAACTTTTTGTAGTAAGGGTGATAACCCAAATCTTGAGTACTGATAACTCCTTCCATATTGTGCCGGTTTATGATAAAACCGTGCCGGGTTGTGATAAACACCAGATTAACCATATATAATACTGGTGACTTGTAGTCAAACCAGACCGGGCTGATAGACTCCGGATTATAACTTGATCGTGTACTGACAACTTGTAGTTGAAAGCCGAGCCGGTTTGATAAACACCGGTTTACTCCATAATAGGATGGTAACAGAAAATCAAACTCTGCAGATAGTCTCCGGGTTAAAATTTGACCGTGTCCCGTCCATTTGTAATTGACAGTCGAACCGGTTTAAGAAATGTCAGTTTAAAAACGCAACAAAAGAGAAAGAAATATCTATCAAAGAAAATTGTGAAGCAAAGGCAATGATAAAACCGTTTGCAAAAAGAGGCTTATTTGAGCTGATCAGATGGCGTTACCATGGTCGGACACGACCAAGCTCCCGATAGGTGTAGCTATGGTTCAAGTCAGCCAGGTCCCCAAATGAAACCGTGGCATTTATGCCGATCAAGTGGTATGGCAATGGTTCGGGTTCGACCAAGCCCCCAAGTGATTCTGTGGCCTTAGGCCGATCAAGAGGCATGACTGGTTCAGACGTGACCAAGTCCCCAAGTGATCTGGTGGCTCTCGCCCATCAAGAGGCGTGACTATCGTTCAGACGTGACCACAAGTCCCCAAGTGATGTTGTGGCTTTACGCATATCAAAAGGTGTTGCTATGGTTCGGATACGACCAAGCCCCCAAGTGATCAATAATATGATAAGCCAATAAGGCAGGATACCCATGTTTGAACCGCGCATCATGGCAGCAGGTCCTCTTTGGCACACTTTAACTTTTTGCAAGAGAAAAATCCTTCTTGAACCGGGGATTTCTTAAACCGGATATTCAGAGCTTCAAAGCTTTGTAGGAGACATCTTCCCCTTGAACCAGATATTAAACCGGAATCCTTCTTTTTAAGCCGGAAATTTTCCGACGGCCTTTAAATTTGCACCAATATAGCGGTTTAGGGTCCTGCATTAAACAACTTTGCAAACCGGAGTAATTGCTCTTTTAAAGAAGGCAATATAAAATATATTGGATGGGTTTCACCTGATATATCATGCCAGGGGTTATCCACCGTGGAGTTGATGATCACCGTGGTGAAACTGAAAACAATCACGGCCGAGTCGGCCGCGGGTGCTGACAGATATTTCGGCTGCGGCGTTTTAAACGGTGTGGACGGGAGAGTCAGCCGTGGCGTTGTAAACCTGTGCGGTCGCGAGAGATGGCCACGACGCTGTAAGCCGGTGCCATTGTTCGTTGAATAACGACGACCACCTGGGCCGAAAGATGCTGGCGTGCCTCCATCTCCGCGGTATAATATCACTTTTTGTCGCCCTGCATAAACTATATTGCATACCAAGGCAAAGATAAACTTGTTTTCTGACAAAAACAACATGTACTAATAAATCAAATTTGGATGGATATCACCTGATTTGTTTGGACGATGGATGATCCGTATTCAATGTTCGTGAATAATCTCCAGTAGATTCAATAGCAATTTAGCCACACTCTCGAGACCGCGGAAGCTCACACCAGACTCGCGACGGCTCAGAATAAGGCCAACCAAAGATGGCTTAGCACAAGGTCCCAGTGGCGACGGCTCGGAGATTATGGCTTCAGAACTGACCGTGGCGGAGCACGGAATCGGGCGGCTCAGCATGGACCCTCCGGGTCATTTTTGACCAATGCTCTTTTTTATCAACTCAGTCACAGGCTCACAGCAGGGATGCAAACTTCAGAACTATACCAACGACCGCAGCTAGCTTGAGACTTTTAGACTTGTTCCAAGCATCCAGAATACTGACATATGTCGTCACACGTACTCTACATGCCTTTAGATGAGTTCTTCAAATATTTGATATACCTCCGTTACTTTGTCTGCATTGCTCATATCCCATAATTCTCATCATTCTTTTGTTGACCTCAAACCATCAACGTGCTCCTCAAACGAGCATGTATAGCCTTCCCTGTATCTTCTTAATCATATCCAGTGCAGTATAGTGATACTCCCATAACATATTGTAGAACACCTGCCACTTCAGTTTGACAATAGGCCTCGGTGGCAGAAGCGGTTTGAGGCAGAGGTGATCGCAGCGATAGGCGGCCGCGGTGACTCGCAACAGAGACGAGGAAAAAACTGGCGGCTGCCGACGATTGAATCAGCCCCGACAGCGGGAGCAGCGACTCGCAGGTGAGGCGGAGCCCTTAACGACTCGTAGCAGCAGTTGGGCAGGCCGGGTCATCAGCAGCTGAAGCCGGTTCATGGCGGAGTCGAACGGCGTCCACGGCAGATTGAGGTAGCTCGCGACTTGGAGGCAAGGCTAAACCAGCGAGGAAAGGTAGCCGAGTTGGTCTGGCTTTGGAGGCAGAGGCGGCCGGTGACTTGCAAGTAGCAGGCGAGTCGAGGAAAAAACTGGCGGGCGTCGGAGACTCGCAGAGAAGTGCGGCGAGCGACAATTTTGATGAAACAGGGATAGCCTGACGCTCACGGAGCTTGAGGCGGCCGTGATGTTAGTCAGTTGTGGAGACGGTTTGGAGGGTCCCGGCGAGTCTGCGGTGGAGAGGCGGACCGGCGATGCTCCGGTGGCGGGTGGAGCGGAGAAGGCCGCGGGAACAAGCCACGGAGAGGTCGACGACGGCGGATCAGAGGCGACGCCAGCCCAGGGAAGCAGCTTGGAAGCCGGGTCAGCAGCAGTAGAAGCCGAGTCAGTAGCAGTAGAGGGTCGGTTTAGCAGCAGCAGAGGCCGGTTCACGGTGGAGGTGAGCGGCGTCCGCGGCAGCCCGAGGTAGCTCGCGACTTGGGGCCATATTGGCGGTGTAGGCGGCCGGTGATACGGCGACCCAAAGTAGCGACTTGAAGAGGCCGGGCGGCGAGTCGGCTTCAGAATCCGGCTCAAACGCAATCCCAATTTCCTTCTTAACATTGAATCGGCAGCGGTGATGACTCAATCCGAGATCAAGTGGAGATGTCGATGATGGATGTGACTCAGATAGGGCGCAGCTGCAAAGGCAAGGCGGCAGTACTGCTTGGAGACGGACCACCGTGGCAAGGCGGCGGATGATGGGGTAGCGTAACTCGTGTCGACCTTGGCGATACCCAGCTGTAGTGGCCAAAATCTGATTTCCAACTCGGATTCGACGGATCACGTTGCCTCGGTGACGCACAGAGAACACGCCAAACCCTCATATCCTTCAATGTTATCGGTTGTAAATCCGGTTTAAAGAATATAACTCTGATGTAGACTTTTCCTAGCTGGTTCCATGGTCAATTACTAACTGTACTTTCCATTGTCCAATGAGACCATTGCCATAGTTAATATACTTTCGAGCCGGTTCTTCCTGATCCGGCCGATCGCGACTTTCTCGATCCTTTGAAGAGCTCCCTTCAAGAACTCAACACCACCGTGCGCAAGCCCCACGGTGGGCGCCAACTGTCGTGGAATTGTCACGGCAGATGTCCTTAGTGTCAGGACTTAGTCGCGAGGCCAACGCATCTATGTGGTAGCTTGATAGGGGTTGAGCGGGACGAGAGACGCGATGTTTTACCCAGGTTCGGTCCCTCACGGTGGAGGTAAAAGCCTACATGCTGCTTCATTGATATTGATGATGATGACCATGGTTACAAGAGTGCTCTATCTTGGGAGCTATTGTCTAAACCTAACATGTCCAACTCGTGGAACTTGTGAATCTTGTCCCCTTTTGAGGAGCCCTGCCCCTACTTATATATGTTGGAGGGGCGGGTTACATGTAGAGTCCTATTAGGATTAGGACTAGTCTATCTCTAATACAAACCGGATACAAGTCCAGGTCTTAGCTCCTTGTAAGATAATGTTCCTCATGCCTTTCCTCTTAAACCGGCCCACCATTAACATAAACCGGCATGCTGGGCCTTGGGCCTTGTCATCCGTCCGGAACACGCGTCGGGTCACCAATGAGTCTTCAGGCTCGTGAATCGTCATACCAGTGAACCGCCAGACACGTAAACCGCCATACATGTAAACCGCCAATCACGTAAACCGCCAATCCTCTGGCGGTTTACCAATGAAATGCCTAGCCCGGCCGGGTTATACTTCCGGCCGGTTTATGCCGCGGGGTATATCCCCGACATGGGGGGTGGGGTGGGGGGTTGATTTCGTGAATTATTTGTGGGAATATGTGTCGATGACATCTCAATTTTTTTTCATGCAACGTGTGTGAAATGGAGGCCTATCCATATCATACATAGAGGGTCGGGCAATCCACGAGAAGAGAGGGAGGGGTCATAGCTATCGATAGAGTCGAAGAGAGGATCAAGTGGGTGGGTGCGAGATCGATGAAGAGAGCCATCGAAATTGTGTGTGTGTGCAAGTCAAAGATATAGGGAGACTGGCCTACCGGAACGTTAGAGGGCACACGTCAAGTTTGTGTGTGGCAGGGAGACATGACTAGAGCGCTCGATGTATCGGTGTGTGTGGGGGGAGGGGGTGGTGGGAGGGGTAGGCAGAGGCCTAACTATAGAGGTAGAACAACTCGTATATGTGTTGAGAAGGAGAGACCCAGCTATGTCTTGAGGGAGATCGGTCGACATCCATACATAACTGAAGGACGGGAAATATGATGGGAGAGAGAGAGAGGAGAGAGAGAGGGAGGGAGAGGGGTAGAGTGCTGGATGGGTGATGGAGTTGCTTCTCGAAGATGGTGGGAGAGGCCTACTAAACAAACTGAGGGTGGAACTGCAATGTTATCAATAAGAGTGGGGATGTGTTTCTGTGTGTGCCTGTGCATGATAGATCTGTCGGGACGCATCCATGGATGATGAAGGGGAACCATGTGTTTGGTAAGCAAACCTAACTAGATCGGTAGATCAATTGTTGTTTGTCGGAGGAAGGGAGAGACACAACTAATGAGGTAGATCGATTGACGTGTGGGTAAAAACGAGTTATAAGGACCTAGCTAGCTATAAGTATAGCGAGAGATCGGTCGGTGTACGTCCATTTGTTAGAGGCAAATAAGGCCCAACGAGACGGATAGACAGAGAGAATGGAGCTAGGAGGTAGTGCGAGAGGCCCAACTACTAGCTAGATAGGGGGAGGAGTGTGCGGTTGTGAGAGCGAGGAAAAGAGGGTTGAGGGAGTCCTGGATTAGGGGGTGTTTGGGTAGCCGGACTATACCTTCAGCCGGACTCCTGGACTATGAAGATACAAGATTGAAGACTTCGTCCCGTATCCGGATGGGACTTTCCTTGGCATGGAAGGCAAGCTTGGCGATGCGGATATTCAAGATCTCCTACCATTGTAACCGACTTTATGTAACCCTAACCCTATCCGGTGTCCATATAAACCGGAGGGTTGTAGTCCGTAGGCAATCAACACCATACACAACAATCATACCATAGGCTAGCTTCTAGGGTTTAGCCTCCTTGATCTCGTGGTAGATCTACTCTTGTACTACCCATATCATCAATATAAATCAAGCAGGAGTAGGGTTTTACCTCCATCGAGAGGGCTCGAACCTGGGTAAAAAACATCGTGTCCCTTGTCTCCTGTTACCATCCGGCCTTGATGCACAGTTCGGGACCCCCTACCCGAGATCCGCCGGTTTTGACACCGACATTGGTGCTTTCATTGAGAGTTCCTCTGTGTCGTTGCCTTTAGGCCCGATGGCTCCTTTGATCAGCAATAACGATACGGTCCAGGGTGAGATTTTTTTCCCCGGACAGATCTTCGTCTTCGGCGGCTTCGCTCTGCGGGCCAATTCGCTCGGCCACCTGGAGCAGATCGAAAGCTACGCCACTGGTCATCAGGTCAGGTTTGGAAGCCTAAACTACACGGCTGACATCCATGGGGACTTGATCTTCGATGGATTCGAGCCACAGCCAAGCGCGCCGCACTGTCTCGATGGGCATGATATAGCTCTGCCGCCGAACAGAGCCTGGAAGGCCGCATACGCATCGGTTCCGACCCCTAACTCGGAGCTTATTGCGCCAATCGAGGATGAACGGTTGGACGTCACCTCAGGGGCTGCGATCCCGAAAGCGATCGAGCCGAACGCTAGCCCCGCACTCTGCACAACCCGTGACTCCGAGGATCCAGACTCCTCCCCGGACTCCGAACCCCCCGCGCCCCTGCCGATCGAATCCGATTGGGTGCCGATAATGGAGTTCACCGCCGCAGACATCTTTCAGCATTCGTCTTTTGGCGACATCCTGAATTCTCTTAAGTCTCTCTCTTTATCAGGAGAGCCCTGGCCGGGTTACGGTCAGCGAGGGTGGGATACGGATGATAAGGAAATTCATAGCCCACCCACCACCCACTTTGTAGCCACTGTCGACGATTTAACCGACATGCTCGACTTCAGCTCCGAAGACATCGACGGCATGGACGACGATGTAGGAGACGAACAGGAACCAGCACCTATATGGCGCTGGAAGGCCACCTCGTCATATGACATATATATGGTGGATACTCCAAAAGACGGAGATGGCGATGGAACAGTGGGGGATGACGCCCCCAAGAAACAGCCAAAGCGCCGGCGTCAGCGGCGCCGCTCTAAATCCCGCCAAAGCAAAAACGGTGATTCCGGCACGGGAGATAATACTACCCCGGATAGCGCCGAAGAACACCCACCTCAGCAAGGTTCGACACAGGAAGATGGAGAAGCCAGCCCTCATGAGAGAGCGGCAGACCAAGAGGTCGAGGACGATAACTATACGCCTCCCTCCGAAGACGAGGCAAGCCTCGACGACGATGAATTCGTCATACCATCAGACCTTGCCGAACAAGAGCGTTTTAAACGCAGGCTTTTAGCCACGGCAAGTAGCCTCAAGAAAAAGCAGCAACAGCTTAGAGCTGCCCAAGATTTGCTAGCTAACAGATGGACTGAAGTCCTTGCGGCCGAAGAGTATGAACTCGAACGCCCCTCCAAGAGTTACCCGAAGCGTAGGCCCCTACCCCGATCAGAGGAGGAAGCACCTACATCACCAGCGCATGACATGGCAGACCGGCCACCTCGCGGCCGCGACAGAGAGGCCTCTCGGCCCTCCACCCAAGCCATGCCCCGACGCCGCTCAACTAAGGCACAGGAAAACGTGCCCGACCTGTGAGACATACTGGAGGATAAGGCAAGACAAACAAGATTGATCTACGGATCGCGCAGGCGCCCTACGGCATGTGACAATGATCTTCACGCCGGGTACAACAAATCCGGCCGGGCCGAACACAACAGACATAGCTCTTCCGAGCTGCGTCATGATATAGCCCAGTACTGAGGCGCCGCACACCCGCTACACTTCACGAATGAAGTAATGGATCATAAAATCCCAGAGGGTTTCAAACCCGTAAACATCGAATCATACGATGGCACAACAGATCCGGCGGTATGGATCGAGGATTATCACCTTCACATCCACATGGCACGCGGCGATGATGTACACGCCATCAAATACCTCCCGCTCAAACTTAAAGGACCGGCCCGGCATTGGCCTAACAGCTTGCCAGCAGACTCAATCGGTTCTTGGGAGGACCTGGAAGCCGCATTCCTCGACAACTTCCAGGGCACTTACGTGTGACCGCCGAATGCCGATGACTTAAGCCACGTAATTCAGCAGCCAGAAGAATCGGCCAGACAATTCTGGACACGGTTCCTAACAAAGAAAAACTAGATAGTCGACTGTCCGGACGCAGAGGCCCTAGCAGCCTTCAAGCATAACATCCGCGACGAGTGGCTTGCCCGACACCTGGGACAGGAAAAGCCGAAATCCATGGCAGCCCTCACGACACTCTTGACCCGCTTTTGCACGGGAGAAGACAGCTGGCTAGCTCGCAGTAACAACTTATCAAAGAACCCTGGTAATTCGGATACCAAGGAGTCGGAGTAAGCAAAAACACCGCGTTAACAGTTACAACAATGAAGATACGGCAGTCAATGCCGGATTCAAAGGCTATAAATCCGGTCAGCGGAAAAAGCCATTCAAAAAGAATACTCAGGGCCCGTCCAGTTTGGACCGAATACTCGATCGCTTGTGCCAGATACATGGCACCCCCGAAAGGCCAGCTAATCACACTAACAGGGATTGTTGGGTGTTCAAGCAGGCAGGCAAGTTAAGGGCCGAAAACAGAGACAAGGGGCTGTGCAGCGACGACGAGGAGCCCAAGCCGCCGAACAACAATGGACAGAAGGGCTTTCCCCCACAAGTGCGGATGGTGAACATGATATACGCAACCCACATTCCCAAGCGGGAGCGGAAGCATGCGCTACGGGACGTATACGCGATAGAGCCAGTCGCCCCAAAGTTCAACCCATGGTCCTCCTGCCCGATCACTTTTGATCGAAGGGACCATCCCACTAGCATCCGTCATGGCGGCTTCGCCGCATTGGTTCTCGACCCAATCATCGACGGATTTCATCTCACAAGAGTCCTCATGGACGGCGGCAGTAGCCTGAACCTGCTTTATCAGGATACAGTGCGGAAAATGGGCATAGATCCCTCAAGGATTAAGCCCACAAGAACGACCTTTAAAGGCGTTATACCAGGTGTAGAAGCCAACTGTACAGGCTCAGTAACACTTGACGTGGTCTTCGGATCCCCGAACAATTTCCGAAGTGAAGAGTTAATCTTCGATATAGTCCCATTTCGCAGTGGCTATCACGTCCTGCTCGGACGAACCGCATTCGCAAAGTTCAATGCGGTGCCGCACTACGCATATCTCAAGCTCAAGATGCCAGGCCCTCGAGGAGTAATTACGGTCAACGGAAACACCGAACGCTTCCTCCGTACGGAGGAGCACACAGCGGCTCTCGCAGCGGAGGTACAAAGTAGCCTTTTCAGGCAATTCTCCAGTCCAGCCATTAAAAAGCCAGACACCGCCAAGCGCGCCCGGAGTAACCCACAGCAGGACCGCCTGGCACACTCTGAGCAAGCGTAGCAATGCGGCCCCAACTCCAGCTTTCGCGACATAGCACCATGGGCACAGGGGAAGGGGCACAATAATGGCACGCCCAAAATACGGATTAAAACGTACTAGGGGCTGCCGGATTCCTTTTTTAATTTTTTCTTATTTTCAGGACTCCATACTTCGGACGACCTGTTCGGCAATTCGACTGCCGCGCAAACGATGCAAGA
The DNA here is from genome assembly GCF_003073215.2 of Triticum urartu. Classification (NCBI taxonomy): domain Eukaryota; kingdom Viridiplantae; phylum Streptophyta; class Magnoliopsida; order Poales; family Poaceae; genus Triticum; species Triticum urartu. Next base: position 532,552,472 of record NC_053028.1, on the reverse strand, counting down.
TCCAGGGAGGCAGACAAGCCATGCCGCATTATGGAACTCCCAGGTGGTCTCTGTTACGAGCGGTATACCTGTTTTAAATACAATTCCACGGCCTACCCCTGGTCAGGACATACCGAATAGTCCAATATCTTTTGCTTACCGCACTATTTGTATCGTTCGGCTTTGATAAATAGCCTCTCTATAAACAATGCATAGCTTTTATCTATTTTCTGCATTACTCTCTTTTATATATGTTCATTAATGACATGTTGCACCCGTACACTGTGGTACGGCAAGTACGCCAGGGGCTTCAGTACCCTTTAATATGGTGTGAGAAGTCCGTACACTTTCACAAGTGCGGCACCCCGAACTTATAGCACTATATGCATTGGCTCCGAATCATGATTTGGGTCAATAGTTGGCTTTGCCCGGCTCCTATGTTTTGGTGCCTTACGTTCCGCTATATCGGCTAAGGTAGCACTAGGAGAACCACTGCGATTGTGCCCCAGTTGAGCTGGGTTAAGCACCTCAGTGGAGAAAGCTAAAACTGACTGTCATGATGAGGCGAGAGACCGGTCGCTGTTCGAGAGGTTTTTGGAGTCCCTAAAGACTTATGCCGCTTCGAGCGAGGAGCCGAATTTGTCCAGCCAAGGCGTGGATAGCGCCCCGAACTCGGTCTTCCGAACTAGGGGCTTCGCCGAAATTTAAATTATAAAGTTCTATGGCTAAGTGAGAGTGTTCAAGCATTATAGTCCGATTGGCTGGTTCGTTGTGCTGAGCGCCTCCCTCGAAGGACCCAACTATGGGAAAAAGAGCGCTCAGGTTTATCCCGAACACCCCAGCACTAGTGGCATGGGGGCAGAAGCCGACGACTGGCCATCTCTCAATTTTTTGATAAACGGCCGCACAGAAAATAATATTTTAAATTCAACAAGCATTGCTTAAAGCGCCTATGAACAAGTTTTCAGCGCACAGGATAAAAACGAGCGAGTTTATTCAAAAATTACATCCTTGGTGCATTCATCCGCCACAAGGCGGGCACCCGCAAGAACATCCTTGTAATAGTTCTCGGGCTTGCGATGCTCCTTCCCCGGTGGCGGCCCGTCCTTCACAAGCTTCTCACCGTCCCGCTTTCCCCAGTGCACCTTTGCACGGGCAAGGGCCCGACGGGCACCTTCAATGCAGACGGAGCGCTTGATGACCTCGAGCCTTGGACAGGCCTCCACCAGCCGCCGCGCCAGCCTGAAGTAGCTCCCAGGCAGGGCCTCTCCGGGCCACAGCCGAACTATGAAGCCCTTCATGGCCTGTTCGGCCGCCTTGTGGAGCTCGACCAGCTATTTCAGCTGGTCGCTCAAGGGCACAGGGTGTCCGGCCTCAGCATACTGAGACCAGAACACCTTCTCCGTCGAGCTGCCCTCTTCAGCTCGGTAGAATGCGGCAGCGTCGGATACGCTGCGGGGAAGATCTGCGAATGCCCCTGGAAAACTACGGATTCGGGTAAGTAACAAGTAGTTTACTTTTATATTTCTGCTTTGCATAAAGAATGCCTTACCCGCTGCTATCTTCTTCATATCCTCCAACTCTTGGAGGGCCTTTTGGGCTTCGGCCTTGGCAGACTTGGCAGTCTCAAGGGCCGCCGCGAGCTCGAACGCTTGGGTCTTTGACTCAAGCTCCAAACTCTCATGTTTTTTCATGAGAGCCTGAAGCTCTTGCTGCACCTCCCCAACCTGAGCCCCACGTTTCTCTTGCTCAGTGCGCTCCGTGGTCATTTTCTTTTCAGCCTCAGACAGCGCCTGCTTGAGGGTCGCCACCTCAGTCGTGGCCCCTACAATAAGCAGTGCAATCCTGTTATTTTTTGCAATCACGCCTCTCTATAGGCACTTTTTTTGTAAGGTATTTCTTACCTTCTTTCTCCTCGAGCTGCCGCTTGGCAAGGCCGAGCTCTTGCTCGGTCCGCTCGAGGTCCTGCTTCAGGACACCCACCTCCGCAGTCAGTGCGGCGGTGGATAGCAGCGAAGCCTGCATACGCATATTGACTCTTTTTGTTAGACTCCTGCGAAATTTAATAGATCCTCTATTCGGATTTTCTTTCCGAACGCCAAACAGAGCATCAGGGGCTACTGTCTATGCGGTAATATTTTTATATATTTTTACTTACCTCGAAGCCTGTTAGAAGGCTAGCGCAAGCTTCAGTCAGTCCGCTCTTGGCGGACTGAACCTTCTAGATCACCGTACTCATAATAGTACGGTGCTCCTCGTCGATGGAGGCGCCGTCAAGCACCTCAAGCAGATTGTCCGGCACCTCCGGTTGGACGGAGGCCGCCGGCTCAGAAGGCTTGCTCCTCTTGGAAGGTGTTCGCCTACCGCGGTCCGGAACTGTTGAAGATTCCGGCGCAGTGTCTGGCACAAAGCCGGACTTGGAGCCCTGGGGGGTCTTGTCCCCTTTACTACTGGGGTCCGGGAGGTCGCCTTGCGGCTCCTCCAGGACCACCTCCTCCTGCCCTGGAGCTTGTTGCGACGCCGCTTCGGCGTCGTCCGCAGTGCGGGGGGAGACAGCGGGAGGAACCAAGTTCACGTCCGATGAATCTAGGGAGCCGCTCGACGACTCGTTGAGTTCGGCCCTTGGCGGACTGCATAATTACATTTGACATTAGGGAAAGCTATGCAACAAAGGAACATCATGAGTTATTCTAATATCCGAACTTACGATTTTGCCAGACGCCTGGCCCTATCCGGCCACTCCTCTTCGTCCTCGTCGGCGTCGTGGACATAGTCCGGCGGAGGGGTTTTCCTCTTCTTGGACCCTTCAGCCTCCCCTACTGGGGCGGCCTTCCTCTTCTTTACTCCCCCCGCTGGAGGGGGAGAGGTTTCTTCTTCCTCCTCCTCATCTTTACGGGAGGAGTGCGTCTCGGACTCGTCGGACGACGAGTCCGACACTACCATATGCCGGGAACTCTTTCGAGTCCCCATGGCCTTCTTCTTCTTGGCCTTCTTCTCCAGCACCACATAAGGCGCCGGAACCAGCAGCTTCACTAGGAGAGCAGGGGCTGGGTCTTCGGGCAAGGGAGCCGGACAGTTAATCGATCCGGACTTCGCCCGCCAAGCCTGTCAAAGGTAAGGGAGTTTAGATCCAGCATAGAGTCAAACTATGAAAAAACTTAACATCCTGTAAAAGGTGAAAATAGCTTACCTCGCTAGCGTGACGCTGCGAGCTGTATCCGCGGTCCTCGAAAGCGGATGTGGGAGCCTCGGCGCCTTTGGTTAGCACCCTCCAGCCTGTTAAGGGTTCGGTGCTGCGCCGGGTCGAACTCCCACATATTAAAGTCCCGTTGTTGACACGGGACGATCCGGCGGACGAGCATAACCTGGACTACATTGACGAGCTTGATCGGCTTGCTCACCAGGGACTGGATGCATGTCTGCAGTCCGGTCAGCTCTTTTTCGTCGCCCCATGACAGGCCCGTCTCTTTCCAGGACATAAGCCGCGTGGGGGGTCCGGACCGGAAATCGGGGGCTGCGATCCACTGCAGATCGCGCGGCTCGGTGATGTAAAACCACCACGATTGCCATCCCTTCAGGGTCTCCATGAAGGAGCCCTCGAGCCATAGGACGTTGGCCATCTTGCCCGTCATGGCGCCTCCGCACTCCGCCTGGCTGCCGCGCACCACCTTGGGCTTGGCGTTGAAGGTCTTGAGCCAGAGGCCGAAATGGGGGCAGATGCAGAGGAAAGCCTCGCACACGACGATAAACGCCGAGATGTTGAGGATGAAGTTCGGGGCCAGATCGTGGAAATCCAGGCCGTAGTAGAACATGAGCCCCCGGACGAATGGGTGAAGTGGAAAACCCAGTCCGCGGAGGAAGTGGGGAAGGAATACTACCCTCTCGTGGGGCCTTGGGGTGGGGAGGAGCTGCCCCTTCTCGGGATGCCGGTGCGCGATATCTTTGGACAAGTATCTGGCCTTCCTTAGCTTTTTGACATGGCCCTCCGTGACGGAGGAGACCATCCACTTGCCTTCCGCTCCGGACATTGCCGGAGAAGGTTGAGGTGGGAAGTGCGGGCTTGGGCGCTGGAGCTCGAGTGCGCAGGAGATGGATAGGCAAAGGAGGAAGAAGGCGTAGGTAAAAATGTGGATCCTTATCCCCTTATATGGGCGGATGCAGTTGTGCGTCCCTGCTAGCCTGGTAAAACTCGCATGCCTCCCAAGCGCCGTGATAAATGGCGCGGTTGAGTTACCCACGTCCGTATTGATGAGAATCCCATAAAGGGGGGGGGGGGTACACTATCTCTGCTTCGACAAGACGTGCCAAGGAAACCGCCTCGCAAAACATGCTGAGGTGGAAAAGTAAAAACGATTCGAGTAAAGGACTTGGCCGTAGTGTGATGACACACTGCGGAATACGTCGGCAGATTTGATTTGTGTCAATATTATTCTCTCTATGGCAATATGTGGAAACTTATTTTGCAGAGCCGGACACTACTCTTGGTGTTTACGATCTTCTATGAAGGACTTGGAGGAGGAACCCGCCTTGCAATGCCGAAGACAATTTGCGCACTGGACTCGTCGTCATTGAAGCCTGGTTCAGGGGCTATTGAGGGAGTCCTGGATTAGGGGGTGTTCGGGTAGCCGGACTATACCTTCAGCCGGACTCCTGGACTATGAAGATACAAGATTGAAGACTTCGTCCCATGTCCGGATGGGACTTTCCTTGGCGTGGAAGGCAAGCATGGCGATGCGGATATTCAAGATCTCCTACCATTGTAACCGACTTTATGTAACCCTAACCCTATCCGGTGTCTATATAAACCGGAGGGTTGTAGTCCGTAGGCAATCAACTCCATACACAACAATCATACCATAGGCTAGCTTCTAGGGTTTAGCCTCCTTGATCTCGTGGTAGATCTACTCTTGTACTACCCATATCATCAATATTAATCAAGCAGGAGTAGGGTTTTACCTCCATCGAGAGGGCCCAAACCTGGGTAAAAAACATCGTGTCCCTTGTCTCCTGTTACCATCCGGCCTTGACGCACAGTTCGGGACCCCCTACCCGAGATCCGCCGGTTTTGACACCGACAAGGGGCAATAGTTTACACGTGTGTCTGACCGTATGAGAGACACGAGGCAAGGACACATAAAGGAGGAGATTGAAGGTGTGTTTGTGTGTTGTAGGCAGGCATCGCTGGAGAGGTTTATCGATCGGTGTGTGTCGGAAAGGAGTTGTGGAGACTCTGGGAGAATGACCTAAAGAAAAAAATGAATGTGCCCGGTGGATAGAATGCCGAGGGAGGGGGAGGGTGAGGAGGGCGTGTGCATGCACGAGAGAAAGTTAGTGGTAGCTACAAAGGTTAGAGGATTGTGTGGGTGTAAGAGACTAACAAAGATCATAATTTGATATGAAAGCGGATTCATATATTTGAATAGGAGATCATAGTTTTTTAAACATTGCATGCATGAATATAGCGGTGATACACTTGCTGTGCACATGTTATACCATAATGTGATAATGCATGGCGTTTGCAACTCACAGCTAAATGCCGAACAATCTAAACCATAATATACATCAAACAATCTCACATTTTATTTGAATTTGTGATAATGTGTGGCGTTTGCAGCTTACAACTAAATATCGAACAATCTAAACAATACTATATATCAAACATTCTCACATTTTATTTGAATTTGTGGTAATGTGTGGTGTTTGCAACTCACATCTAAATACTTGTAGGCGTTGGGGGCGGGGCACCATACATAATGTGATAAACACATTATACATATGAGACATGGTTTAGATTATGAAGATCTAGCTAGAGCTAGAAATGTAATGTGATTTGAAATCAAAATAAAGTGGATTCAAAAAATCTAGTTCGAGTTCATATAGTACACATAGTTCATATGTAACTCGAGACTAATCATGTGGTGTGTTGTGAAGATAATACACAAACGATGGTTTAACTTGACAATAATGATGATTGTAGATCTTATTAAAACAGAGAAACGAATTCAAATGCGTTGACTTCACAACAATCATTACTGTAGATCTTATTCAAGTAGAGAAATGAATTCAAATTTAGTTCATATTGAAGCGGTAGTATATACGTTTGGAATGCACTAAAACGTTCATTTGAGTAGTAGGTTGCATGCATTATAGACGTAGCGAAATATTTTAATTGAACATAACATGAATTCAAAGTTTTGAATGACATTTGTAGGGCGCATTGATTTGGTACAATACACGTTAGGCTTGTCCGGAAATTTCAACCCGCGCCTTGTTAGCCCGAAATATTTAAGATATATCTTTGTCTCGTTGTGCTCCGACAACTCCCTCCATCTCAACCCGCGCCTTGCTATTCTGAAATTACAACGCGCGCGAAAACTCCCACCTCCAGTGAAATCCCGACATGCAAAATGCCCGTGGTACCCCTGAACCAAAAGAACCGCCTCAAATCGGTGGGGGTACTTTCGTAACTTACCCCACATTTCGGACAAGAGCGTCTGTAAGCCATGGTTCCCCACTGCCATCCCATCCGCCCACCCATTCGTACACTGAGGCCGCGAAAAACCGCGACGAAACCCCACACCCTGCTCCGTCCGCCACCCAGCCGGAGCCTCTTCCCCGACGACGTCGTCCACAGCAACACCTCGACGTCCCTCATCCACCGTACCGGAAGAGGATCCATCGTCGATCTCATCGTCCCGCCGGTTCAGCCACCCCGTCCTCCACCTCCAAGGAGCTGCCCCGACGTTCCCCTCGTCTTTTGCGCCACCTCCATCCCCACACCGCCGTCTTCACCTGCACCACCGGAAGAGCATCATCATCACCGTTTCCTCGGATAAAGCTGCGGCCTAATCGGCGCCACCAAAGAGGTTGTACACTAATCGCCGCATTTTCTTCTTGATTCGATCTCACGGTGTTGCCGGCGCTCGGTCCCGAGCCGACACGGCGCGGCTCCATCCACAGCGGCGTCGCCGGCCACTTCCTCCACGGCGTCGCTCCCTCGGTGGCGACGTCCACATCAATAGGACCTGCTGCTGCTTTAGCTCTCGCTCGCGCTGCTGCTCTGCTCTTGCTCTCGGTCCCCTACCTGGTTTGCTCTTGCTATTGCTGTTGCTCGCGCTGCTGCTCTCGCTCTTGCTCTTGCTTGCGATGCTGCTCCAATTTAGCTACACTTCACTCCGATGCCGCTGGGGTGAAGGAAGAACCAGCCGCAGCGGGGAGGGAGGCGGTGGCGTGGGCATCGCCGGAGAAAAAGCTTGGCACAGGGGGCCTAGAGGGATGACCGGGGCGACGGTGGACCGGCGGTGGGGAGTGTTTTCGGGGCAGGCGGGGCGGCGCACCGCCGGCCGCGGGCGGCGGGGGGCTGCTATTTGGCTGGCTCAGGGGAGTGGAGGTTGAAGATGAACCGCAGGCCCTTGATTTCGTATCCAACGGCTGCAAAATCGACTGAACAGAGATGAAAAAGTCAGTCGACCGACTTGTAGCCTCACCTTGCTAGTGCGTTCAGTTTCGACAGCAAAATTCAGTTTCGACAGTTAAGTTCAGTTTCGACAGTTAAGTTCAGTTTCGACAGTTAAATTCAGTTTCGACAGTTAAGTTTAGAGATGAGCGGCTGATGTATTTTACATCTAGAACTTTGTGTTTATGTATTTTACGTCATGTATTGGAGATGCTATTAGAATTCCACTCAGGTTAACGTTGTTCGTTGTCTCTCTTGTCCTGCTTCAGCCGCGGCGTCGTACAACTCACCGGAGCTGCTCCAACGATGAAACCCTCCATCACAGCGAAGCAGTACCTCGGGCTCCATCTCCAGACGCCTAAGATCTTCTTCCCCTCCTCCGACAGCCAAGTTAGCCGGAGCATCCTCACCGGCCAACCCAATCACGCTGAGATCAACATGGCTTCGCCAAAGAGGTTGTACACTTGTTGCATCTCTTTTTTACTCTACATGTTATATATATTGTCCACTGAGCACACGGATTTGTTCCTTTAGTGTCTCCTTGAAAGAAAAAACGTAGGAATTTTAATTTTCACTTGTCCTCCTTTTCAAATTCCCATTCATGAAGCACAAGACTAAAAGATAGTAGCATAATAGAATTAGAGCCGTACATTTTCTTGTGGTTTGACTTAATCTCACCATGCTTCTTTGCATCGTGTGATCTTCCAATTGTTGTGAATCAAACACCCAGATTGGCAGAAATCCTGTGTTTTTAAATTCTCTATTTTGCATGTGCATTCCTATCCTATTCCTGTCTATTTCCTATCCCTGCATTGTTGGAATCCTCCAATTCAAACAAGCCCTTACAGAATTACTTCTCTTACAGATAGTTGTCAAAGAAAACCTTGCGTGGTTTGTCCCGCTCTTGCTGCGCCGTCGTCCACCCCAGCTCAGCTGCTCCAATGACAGAAGGGTCCAGCACAGCAGGGATCCGGCCTCCAGACTGTCTTTCGCCGCCTCAGATCTTCTTCCCCGCCGCTGGCAGCCATGAAAACTACACTACCATCATCAACTGAGCAGATGACCTCGAGGACTACACGGGTCCGCAAGAGAGGTCGCACTCTTTCGTGTCTGCTTACGTTATGCATCGCTTAATATTACATGCTACTTTATCGTCCTGTTCACCGATTAGACTCTGAGTCAGCTCCAAACTAATGGTTAAACTTGAGTTTTTAAATGGTTATGGGGTACATATTGGGGCCGCTATCAATAGTATCTATCTACTATCTTGTTAATCTCTGGTGTCTACTATGAGTTTCATGTTGGGTGGGAAACAAACAGTAAAGAAGCCATTATCTGTATTTTTTAACTGAAGCCATTATCTTCCTGCTATTATTGGTTTTGGGTCTATCCACAGGTTGCTACCATCACTCTGGATTTCTGCATGCACTCCTTACATAATTTCACTATGTTTGATTCCTATGCATGACATTTATTGTAAACAATGGAACTGAACATCTAGAGCAAAAGAGACGAGCCTTGCGTGGCAATAAAATTTCATGCAGACGTCACTCCATGGTAGGCGCAAAGGCAGCCCCCCTCCACGCATTTCGGATTGTAATCGAGAGGAAGATATCTGTTCTGAGGGGGATTCAGAAGGAGAAGACAACTCCTATTTACCCCCTGAGGTCTTCGCTCTAACTTGGCATGCTGATGTTGGTTATATCATGCATATGGTGTCTTGCATTGCTTACTTTATACATCAAATATGTCATCTGCTTATTTTAGACATCCTTTGTGTGAATGCCATCTGTTTAGTTTATTCATCGTTTATGTGAATTATGCAACGCCATCTTGTTTAGCCAGGCATCATATATGTGAATTTTGCAATACCATCCTGCTTAGCCAGTCATCTTATATGTAAATTATATCAGGCCATCCTTTTTCTCCATTACATATTACATTTGTCAACAATGTTATTACATTCAACTGCTCTTCGTGTGCATCAGCCATTTGACACGGTGATGGCAAATTCTAGAGTGAAAACAAGGTCTTCAGAGCAGACTATGCTATCTGACGAAGCACATATCTCGCTGGTTACGGATGGCTCCTCAGAGGAGGATTCAGAGACAAATGACCAGTCCTATACCCCCCGAGGTGTATGCTCTAACTTGGCAGGGTTATGTTGCTCATATCGTGCGTATGGTGTCTCGCATTGCTATGTCATTTGATTAGTTTAGACATGCTTTGTGTGAATGCCACCTGTTCAGTGTCTAATTACCATATATGTGAATTATGCATTGCCATCTTGTTGCAAGACGTCAAATATGTGAATTATACAATGCTATCTTGTTGCAAAGGCATTATATATGTGAATTATGCAATGCCATGCTGTTTAGCCAATCATCATGTATGTGAATTATATCATGCTATCATTTTTTTGTATTATGTGTTCCATTTGTCGACAACGTTTGTATATTCAACTACTCTTCCTGTGCATCAGCCATTTGAAGCGGTGATGGAAGTATCTGGAGTGAAAACAAGGTATTCAGAGCAGACAATGCTACCTGCTGAAGCAGACATCTTGCTGGTTACAGAGAGCTCCTCAGAGGAGGATTCAGAGACTGATGACCAGTCCTATTTTCCCCCTGAGGTCTATGCTCAAACTTGGCAGGGTTATATTACCCATGTCATGCATGTTGTCTTGCATTGCTTAGTTTTTACATCATATATGGATTGCCATATGCTTACTTGCTTACTATATAAATCATATATTTGAATTATATCATGTCATCATGTTTACATAGTACATCACATCATCTATCTGAATTATGGCATGTCAACCCATTTAATAAAGACATCATATAGTTATATCATCTCATCCTGTTTAGTGTTTAAAGTCATCATATTTTGAATTATGGCATTCTATCCATGAATGTATGTGAATTATGGCATGCCAACCTATTTAATAAACACATTATATAGTTATGTCATGTCATCCTGTTTACATAGTCTCATATTTTGAACTATGTCTTTCCATCTTTTTTAGGTAGCCATCATAATGTGAAATTGTGTCATGCTATCCTGTTTAGTTAGCCATCATATATGTGAAATTGTGTCATGCTATCCTGTTTGGTTAGACAACATAAATATGAATTATTTCATGCCCTCTTTTATTCCCCACTATCCATTGCACTTGTCTATCATACAATGTCTATACTTTCAATTACTTTTCTTGTTTATCAGCCATTTGAATTGAAGAGCGTGATGGAAGTATCTAAGGGAGTAACAACACGGTCTTCAGAAAAGATAGTGCTACCAGTTGATGCAGATAGAACCACGGTTGTACTTGCCCAAGGACCAGATCCACCACACATAACCCAGACTCTCGCAGATTGTACCCCTACCCAGTTGGACAGAGAACCAGCTACACCCCTTGTAACCCCAACCCCGGCAGATAGTAACCCAGTTCCAGTTGACACAGCACCATCTCCACCACAGAGCACCCAAACACGAGCAGTTAGTAAGGGAACTGCAGTGCCCAAAGCACGAGGACCACCACTCCGAATCCCAACTCAACGCTTAAATGAGAAGAAGATTTGTTCTCAGGTCAGGTTCTGTAGCTATGGTTCATACTCCATTGCTCTTGCATGACTGTATTTACTCATACCACCTATTTTCAAATTTGAAGGATGGAATTGAAACTCCAGTGGCGCAACATGTATGTTTTAAACCCGTTTCTTTAACTGGTTTGCTGTTGTAAGCTGCTCTATGTTGATTTCAGTTTCAATTGAATAAACAGTTATGTTCTCATGTCATGCACATAACAAGTGTTGTTATTGCTCTATAGTTACCCACACTTATATTCTTTCTATTCTGCTTTATCTTGAACAAATATTATTTGAACTGTGCCTCTATCTTGATTTGGCAACAAAACTAGAATGATATAGACCATAAAGTGACCATGGTACATAGATATATGTTTATTTCATGCTGTTATCCTGTCCACTTTACAACTGAACTCATTTACCAAAATGAGTTTCATATACAACATGGTAAACATGTGATGTGTCTTCTTGTTTCTCTTTTAGAATGCGCACAAAATATTGGAAAACAGTACCGCGTTATCCAATGGTAAAGGAAGTAATGCAGATAAGGTTCAAGATAGTGAGACATCCCTGTTGGTCTCCAAGAAAGCTGATAAAAACTATCTTGACGACAGTGAGGGAACCCAAAAGTCCTGTCTTGATGTAGTGTTCGAGTTACTGGCCACTACTGCTAGCACAAGCTCTTCGAACTTGCTGCCTGAATCAAATAACAACTCTTTTGTTCATGGTTAGGAAACATAACCATCTTCGATTAACAAGCTAGTCAAGTAGAGGCATACTAGTGACACTCTGTTTGTCTATGTATTCACACATGTATTATGTTTCCGGTTAATACAATTCTAGCATGAATAATAAACATTTATCATGATATAAGGAAATAAATAATAACTTTATTATTGCCTCTAGGGCATATTTCCTTCAGTCTCCCACTTGCACTAGAGTCAATAATCTAGTTCACATCGCCATGTGATTCAACACCCATAGTTCACATTGTCATGTGACCTATACCCAAAGGGTTTACTAGAGTCAGTAATCTAGTTCACATAGTTTATGTGATTAACACCCAAAGAGTACTAAGGTGTGATCATGTTTTGCTTGTGAGATAATTTTAGTCAACGGGTCTGTCACATACAGATCCGTAAGTATTTTGCAAATTCTATGTATACAATGCCAAGAACTCTTTCTTTGACCGTTCCAATTTTTGAGTCTTACTCAATTTCACACCTTGTAACACAGCCAAGAACTCTTTCTTTGACCGTTCCAATTTTTGATCTATTTCAAAATATTGTCAAGGTATGTACTCATTGAAAAAAAGAAAACTTATCAAGCGTCTTGATCTATCTCTATAGGTCTTGATGCTCAATATGTAAGCAGCTTCACCGAGGTTTTCTTTGAAAAAATCCTTTCAAACACTCCTTTATGCTTTGCAGAATAATTCTACACTATTTCCGATCAACAATATGTCATACACATATAATTATCAGAAATGTTGTAGTGCTCCCACTCACTTTCTTGTAAATATAGGCTTCACCGCAAGTCTGTATAAAACTATATGCTTTGATCAACTTATCAAAGCGTATATTCCAACTCCGAGATGCTTGCACTAGTCCATAGATGGATCGCTGGAGCTTGCATATTTTGTTAGCACCTTTAGGATTGACAAAACCTTCTGGTTGCATCATATACAACTCTTCTTTAAATCCATTAAGGAATGTAGTTTTGTTTATCCATTTGCCAGATTTCATAAAAATGCGGCAATTGCTAACATTATTTGGACAGACTTAAGCATCGCTACGAGTGAGAAAATTTCATCATAGTCAACACCTTGAACTTTGTCAAAAACCTTTTTCGACAAGTCTAGCTTTGTAGATAGTAACACTACTATTAGCGTCCGTCTTCCTCTTGAAGATCCATTTATTTTCTATGGCTTGCCGATCATCGGGCAAATCCATCGAAGTCCATACTTTGATCTCATACATGGATCATATCTCAGATTTCATGGCCTCAAACCATTTCGCGGAATCTGGGCTCATCATCGCTTCCTCATAGTTCGCAAGTTCGTCATGGTTTAGTAACATGACTTCCAGAACAGGATTACCGTACCTCTCTGGTGCGGATCTCACTCTGGTTTACCTACGAGATTCGGTAGTAACTTGATCTGAACTTACATGATCATCATCATTAGCTTCCTCACTAATTGGTGTAGTAGTCACAAGAACATATTTCTGTGATGAACTACTTTCCAATAAGGGAAAAGTTACAATTACCTTATCAAGTTTTCTACTTTCCTCCCACTCACTTCTTTCGAGAGAAACTCCTTCTCTAGAAAGTTTTCGAATTTAGCAACAAAAGTCTTGCCTTCGGATCTGTGATAGAAGGTGTATCCAATAGTTTCCTTTGGATATCCTATGAAGACGCACTTCTCCAATTTAGGTTTGAGCTTATCAAGTTGAAACTTTTTCACATAAGCATTGCAACCTCAAACTTTAAGAAACGACAACTTAGGTTTCTTGCTAAACCATAGTTCATACGGTGTCATCTCAAACGGATTTAGATGGTGCCCTATTTAACGTGAATGTAGCTGTCTCTAATGCATAACCCCAAAACAATAGCGGTAAATCTGTAAGAGACATCATAGATCGCACCATATCAAATAAAGTACGATTACGATGTTTGAACACACCATTACACTGTGGTGTTCCACGTGGCGTGAGTAGTGAAACTATTTCACATTGTTTTAATTGAAGACCAAACTCATAATTCAAATACTCTTCTCCACGATCAGATCGTAGAAACTTTATTTTCTTGTTACGATGATTTTCCACTTCACTCTGAAATTCTTTGAACTTTTCAAATGTTTCAGACTTATGTTTCATCAAGTAGATATACTCACATCTGCTCAAATTATCTGTGAAGAACAGAAAATAATGATACCTGTCGCGCGCGAGCCTCAATATTCATCGGACCACATCCATCAGTATGTATGATTTCCAACAAATCTGTTGCTCGCTCCATTGTTCCGAAGAACGGAGTATTAGTCATCTTGCCCATGAGTCATGGTTCGCAAGCATCAACTGATTCATAATCAAGTGATTCCAAAAGCCCATCAGCATGGAGTTTCTTCATGCGCTTTACACCAATATGACCTAAACGGCAGTGCCACAAATAAGTTTGCACTATCATTATTAACTTTGCATCTTTTGGTTTCAATATTATGTTTGTGTGTATCACTACGATCGAGATCCAACAAACTATTTTCATTGGGTGTGTAACCATATAAGGTTTTATTCATGTAAACAGAACAACAATTTATTCTCTTACTTAAATGAATAACCGTATTACAATAAACATGATCAAATCATATTCATGCTCAACGCAAACACCAAATAACACTTATTTAGGTTCAACACTAATCTCGAAAGTATAGGGAGTGTGCGATGATGATCATATCAATTTTGGAACCACTTCCAACACACATCGTTACTTCACCCTTAACTAGTCTCTGTTTATTCTGCAACTCCCATTTCGAGTTACTAATCTTAGCAACTGAACTAGTATCAAATACTGAGGGGTTGCTATAAACACTAGTAAAGTACACATCAATAACATGTATATCAAATATACTTATGTTCACTTTGCCATCCTTTGTATCCGCCAATCACTTGGGGTAGTTCTGCTTCCAGTGACCAGTCCCTTTGCAGTAGAAGCACTTAGCCTCAGGCTTAGGATCAGACTTGGGCTTCTTCACTTGAGCAGCAACTTGCTTGCCGTTCTTCTTGAAGTTCCCCTTCTTCCCTTTGCCCTTTTCTTGAAACTAGTGGTCTTGTCAACCATCAACACTTGATGTTTTTCTTGGTTTCTACCTTCGTTGATTTCAGCATCATGAAGAGCTTGGGAGTTGTTTCTGTTATCCCTTGCATATTATAGTTCATCATGAAGTTCTACTAACTTGGTGATGGTGACTAGAGAATTCTGTCAGTCACTATCTTATCTGGAAGATTAACTCCCACTTGATTCAAGCGATTGTAGTACCCAGACAATCTGAGCACATGCTCACTAGTTGAGCGATTCTCCTCCATCTTTTAGCTATAGAACTTGTTGGAGACTTCATATCTCTCAACTCGGGTATTTGCTTGAAATATTAACTTCAACTCCTGGAACATCTCATATGGTCCATGACATTCAAAACGTCTTTGAAGTCCCGATTCTAAGCCATTAAGCATGGTGCACTAAACTATCAAGTAGTCATCATATTGAGCTAGCCAAACATTCATAACGTCTGCATCTGCTCCTGCAATAGGCCTGTCACCTAGCGGTGCATCAAGGACATAATTCTTTTGTGCAGCAATGAGGATAAACCTCAGATCACGGATCCAATCCGCATCATATCTACTAACATCTTTCAACACAATTTTCTCTAGGAACATATCAAAATAAACACAGGGAAGCAACAACGCGAGCTATTGATTTATAACATAATTTGCAAAATACTACCAGGACTAAGTTCATGATAAATTTAGGTTCAATTAATCATATTACTTAAAGAACTCCCACTTAGATAGACATCCCTCTAATCCTCTAAGTGATTACGTGATCCAAATCAACTAAACCATGTCCGATCATCATGTGAGATGGAGTAGTTTCATTGGTGAACATCACTATGTTGATCATATCTACCATATGATTCACGCTCGACCTTTCGGTCTCCGTGTTCCGAGGCCATATCTGTATATGCTTGGCTCGTCAAGTATAACCTGAGTATTCCGTGTGTGCAACTGTTTTGCACCCGTTGTATTTGAACGTAGAGCCTATCACACCCGATCATCACGTGGTGTCTCAGCACGAAGAACTTTCGCAACGGTGCATACTCAAGGAGAACACTTTTTGATAATTAGTGAGAGATCATCTTATAATGCTACCGTCAATCAAAGCAAGATAAGATGCATAAAAGACAAACATCACATGCAATCAATATAAGTGATATGATATGGCCATCATCATCTTGTGCTTGTGATCTCCATCTTCGAAGCACCGTCGTGATCACCATCATCACCGGCGTGACACCTTGATCTCCATCGTAGCATCGTTGTCGTCTCGCCAAGCTTATGCTTCCATGACTATCGCTACCACTTAGTGATAAAGTAAAGCATTACAGCGTGATTGCATTGCATACAATAAAGCGACAACCATATGGCTCCTGCCAGTTGCCGATAACTCGGTTACAAAACATGATCATCTCATACAATAAAATTTAGCATCATGTCTTGACCATATCACATCACAACATGCCCTGCAAAAACAAGTTAGACGTCCTCTACTTTGTTGTTGCAAGTTTTACGTGACTTCTATGGGCTTAAGCAAGAATCAATCTTACCTACGCATCAAAACCACAACGATAGTTTGTCAAGTTGGTGCTGTTTTAACCTTCGCAAGGACCGGGCATAGCCACACTCGGTTCAACTAAAGTTGGAGAAACTGTCACCCGCTAGCCACCTTTGTGCTAAGCACGTCGGGAGAACCGGTCTCGCTTAAGCGTATGCGTAATGTCGGTCTGGGCCGCTTCGTCCAACAATACCGCCGAGCCAAAGTATGACATGCTGGTAAGCAGTATGACTTATATCGCCCACAACTCACTTGTGTTCTACTCGTGCATATAACATCAACACATAAAACCTAGGCTCGGATGCCACTGTTGGGGAACGTAGTAATTTCAAAAAATTTCCTATGCACACGCAAGATCATGGTGATGCATAGCAACGGGAGGGGAGAGCGTGATCTACATACCCTTGTAGATCGACAGCGGAAGCGTTAGCACAACGCGGTTGATGTAGTCGTACGTCTTCACGGCCCGACCGATCAAGCACCGAAACTACGGCACCTCCGAGTTTTAGCACACGTTCAGCTCGATGACGATCCCCAGACTCCGATCCAGCAAAGTGTCGGGGAAGAGTTCCGTCAGCACGACGGCGTGGTGACGATCTTGATGTTCTACCGTCGCAGGGCTTCGCCTAAGCACCGCTACAATATTATCGAGGATTATGGTGGAAGGGGGCACCGCACATGGCTAAGAAAACGATCACGTGGATCAACTTGTGTGTCTAGAGGTGCCCCCTGCCCCGTATATAAAGGAGCAAGGGGGAGGAGGCCGGCCCTAGGAGGGGCGCGCCAGGGAGTAGGATTCCTACTCCTAGTTGGAGTAGGTTTCCTCCTTTCCTAGTCCAACTAGGAGAAGGGGGGAAAGGGGGGAAGAGGGGAAGGAAGGGAGAGAGGGGCCGCGCCCCAAACCCCTTATCCAATTCGGACTGGGCTTGGGAGGGGCGCGCGCCACCTCCTGGTCCTTTCCACTAAGGCCCATTAAGGCCCATTGCTTCTTCCTCGTATTCCCGTAACTCCCCGGTACCTCCGAAAATATCCGAATCACACGGAACCTTTCCGATGTCCGAATATAGTCGTCCAATATATCGATCTTTACGTCTCGACCATTTCGAGACTCCTCGTCATGTCCCTGATCTTATCCGGGACTCCGAACTCCTTCGGTACATCAAAACTCATAAACTCATAATATAACTGTCATCGAAACCTTAAGCGTGCGGACCCTACGGGTTCAAGAACAATGTAGACATGACCGAGACACGTCTCCGGTCAATAACTAATAGCGGAACCTGGATGCTCCTATTGGCTCCCACATATTCTACGAAGATCTTTATCGGTCAGACCGCATAACAACATACGTTATTCCCTTTGTCATCGGTATGTTACTTGCCCGAGATTCGATCGTCGGTATCTCAATACCTAGTTCAATCTCGTTACCGGCAAGTCTCTTTACTCGTTTCGTAATACATCATCTCGCAACTAACTCATTAGTTGCAATGCTTGCAAGGCTTATGTGATGTGCATTACCGAGAGGGCCCAGAGATACCTCTCCGACAAACGGAGTGACAAATCCTAATCTCGAAATACGCCAACCCAACAAGTACCTTTGGAGACACCTGTAGAGCTCCTTTATAATCACCCAGTTACGTTGTGACGTTTGGTAGCACACAAAGTGTTCCTCCGGCAAACGGGAGTTGCATAATCTCATAGTCATAGGAACATGTATAAGTCATGAAGAAAGCAATAGCAACATACTAAACGATTGGGTGCTAAGCTAATGGAATGGGTCATGTCAATCACATCATTCTTCTAATGATGTGATCCCGTTAATCAAATAACAACTCTTTTGTTCATGGTTAGGAAACATAACCATCTTCGATTAACGAGCTAGTCAAGTAGAGGCATACTAGTGACACTCTGTTTGTCTATGTATTCACACATGTATTATGTTTCCGGTTAATACAATTCTAGCATGAATAATAAACATTTATCATGATATAAGGAAATAAATAATAACTTTATTATTGCCTCTAGGGCATATTTCCTTCATTACTGTAGTGACACTGGGCCTCCTACTGGCCATAGAAACAGTGGGCCTTCTACGGGCCGTAGAAACAATGGGCCTTCTGCGGGCCGTATTATCAATGGGCCTTATACGGGCCGTATAATCGATTGGCCAAACATTGGCCAAACAGACCGCATTATGGCCGTAAACGGGCTAGAGTTGGAATCGTCCGTTCATGGGCCGACCATAATGGGCCATCGTTAATAGGCCGTATTTGATGACGCTATGGAATTGGCCCAACTTATTAACGGACCACAAACGGGCCGACTGTAACCATGGGCTGAATCTGGCCCACAAGCAGAAAATGACAGTAACGGGCCTTAAGTAAACAAATTCTGGAAATGAGGCCAAAATAGATGGGCTCTGAGAAGGCCGAAAGATAACATGGGCTGGAAACGGCCCAACAGAATAACTGGCCGTTATTGGGTATAAAGTGATACACTGTTCATTACGGGCCAGTTTCACCACGGGCCGTTAATGGGTGTAAAGTGATACACTGTTCATTATGGGCCAGTTTCACCACGGGCCGTTAGTAGGCCAAGAGTTACATAGGGCCTCATATAGGCCGAAAGACGTCATGGGCCATACATGGGCCAGAAGTGAAAACGGCTTGGAATCATATTGGATGGCCCAGATGACGCTACTGGGCCTAATTCGGATAGGGCGTAACGGGGCTTGGGTTAGCGGGCTTTAAATGGGCTATATTCGAACATGCCGTTAACAGGCTTTCCATGGGCCGGCCCGCCAGCTTTTGACCAAGTCAAACGGGCCGACCTTTTCATAGGAATGGGCCTCTGTTGGGCCGTGCCACATGTCGACGTATCATGGGTGCCTTCCGTCCAATGAGTGGTTGACATCTGTCCCAACGATGAGCCGACACATGTTTCCTCCAGCCAATGATGATTTTACACATGGAAAATCCCCATTGGTCGGGGCTGTTAACGGGTTATCGGATCCAAAACCCGACCCGATAGCTTAACGACATTCCGTTACGGTGGATGCCACGTGTCGGTCACCCTTGACGAAAGCACTTCTGTGACGCGCGATTCATCGTCATGGAAGTGGAGACTTCTGTGATGATCATTTTGGTAATGTCATGGAACACTTCTACGACAGCACAGGTATGACTATCTTGATTCTGTCATAAATTCGTCATGGATGTACATGCATGACAGAAAACACGATCTACTGTGACAAACACGTATCATCACGGAAGTTTATTTTTTTGTAGTGACCTGAACTTCCATGACTGGCCCTTTTTGTTCCCTTTTGTATCTTAGAGTAGTTTGACATCTGACCTGCTATGTTTACTGTATTTGGACTTCCATTACAATAAATATGGCTTCAAGCCATCTAATAACGATAACAGCGGAAGGCTTGGAAGATAAGTGAGTCCATCAACTCCAACGGCATCACTGAGTATAGAACCATGACCTAAAAACTCCTTAATCGTCGTCTGAAAAGTCTGCAACATTAACGTTGCAGCCCGAAACGGGTCAGCACATGGAATATGCTGGCAAGGTAACACATAGAGAGTAATGGAATGAAACAGCTATACTATATGCATATCTGGCTGGTGGAAAACTCTATGGTTACAGTTTTGCGTAAAGCCAATTTTCCCTACTTCAAAGGAATAAATTTATTTAACTATCATGGTAGTTGTTAAACATTGAGAATGGTTGACAGCATTCTCAATCCCAATTAAGCATCATCATTAAACAAAAGCCAACTAAATTAATTTAGAGTAACATGTTGAGATTCACATGATAATCCAAGTACTAGATACTCAAGATGTCCATAACCAGGGACACGGCTAACCATGATTAGTTTATTACACTCTGCAGAGGTTTGCACACTTTTCCCCACAAGACTCGATCACCTCCGTTTGGTTTCTCACACTACATGGTGTTTGAGAAGACGGATGACCGAGACATAGTCTTTCAGAAGCGCTAGCACCTTACGAACGGGTAGACCGTACCACCTACATCCCCTAGATCTGCTAGTCTACCACTGTAAGAGTTCGCACGACTTAGTCAACTATGCTAGAGCCCATAATAGCTTGTGGCTGCACACGGAAGTTTCTAGTATGAATAGTCTCATGATGCCTTTGAGCCTGGGTGGCGGTCCAAAAGAAAACAGGCAATCCTGGAATACCCAGGTGCCTCAATCCACCCAGATGTGTGTTTAAGTTGCCACCTTAGATAAACCATTAATTAACAAACTCACATCTGTCATGGATATCACTCACCCAATCCACGTCTACTAACATAGCATGTCACAATAAGAAAACGTAGAAGTAACTCCCAAAGGTTTGAAAGTAAACAGGTAATAGGTACTACCTCAACTACTTCCCATCCCACAATTTAATTAGATCCTAATCATGCAATGTTTGAGGATTGATCTAATGCAATAAAACTGGGTAGTAGGAAAGGTATGATCAAAATGTTACTTGCCTTGCTGATGATCCGGGAAACCTAGCGATTCGAAGTAACAGGCGGCGCACTCCGGGTATTCTATCGCAGACAAACAAACAAGCATACAATTAGTACTCATCTAATGCACAGGTAAAAGTCAAATAAGAGATCTAACCAGAAGGTTCAACTTAAGAACTCCGGTTTGCAAAAAGAATCAAATCGAACGAAGCAACGAAAGTCAAACGGCGAAAGAAAACAACTTCGTTCTACTAATCCGGATCTAAGGCAATTTTTTACAGTAGCAAAAACTTGTTTAAGTTGGTTAAACGGATAGAGGGTTTCGAGACGAAACTCCAGGCGCTTGAATCGCCTGATTCCGATAAACGAGCGAAAAGTTATACTAAAACGAAAATCGCATCAGGAATCGCGATCAGAAAAATCGCGGATTTAATCCGAGAAAAAGAAAAAAACGAACGTTCGTTAGAACGAACGAACGGACGAACGCTCGCTATTTAAATAAATTAGAAAAACCGATCAATTTAAAAAAACCGAAACTAAAAAAACCGACGGAAAAACTGGATGGTTTTTCGAAAAAAACCAGCGCGGAAATTGAGGCGACCTCGGGCGGCGTGTCAGCGACGGCGGCGTCGGCGTTGGCGGCGGCGGCGGCGGGCGCTGGCAGCGGTGGGGCGGCGCTGGGGGCGGCTCGGCTAGGGTTTGGTTGGGGCTGGGCCTCCCCCCCGGCTTATATAGCCTAGTCGGGCCGGAGTCCGGGTCGGACACGGCCCGTTAGGTCGGTTCGTTTTTTTATAAATAATTACGCGAGGAAGAAAAATAAAAATAAATACTAAACGGACTCCAAAAATCCCGAAATAAATTTGCCCGGGCTTCTAAAATCAAGCCGCACAAGGTGAACATTTATTTGGGGCCTAAATGCAATTTCGAAAAACACACATTTTTCCTAAATTCAAATAAAATAACAAAAAACTCCGAAATAAAATCTTATTTGATTTTATTATTAAATCCTCAATATTTCTTTATTTTGGGAAAGTCATTTTATTCCCTCTCTCATATTTTTGTAATAAAAATAATTGACGATAAAATAACAAAATCAAATGATCCTATTCTCAAAATTTGAGAAACTCAAATATGAAAATAACGAAATCCCCAACGCTCTCCATGGGTCCTTGAGTTGCGTAGAATTTCTAGGATGAACAAAAAGAAAATAAAATATGATATGCAATGATGATCTAATGTATAACATTCCAAATTGAAAAATTGGGATGTTACAAGGTATTTGTTTTCTACATGATTTTTTTGTAGGCTATTGATGATGGTGCTAGGGTTGAGGAGGATGTTTTACCTGCGCATGAAGCTGCTCCTGTGCATGAAGCTGTCCCTGTGCATGAACCTGCTCCCGTTAGTGATGTATTAGTTGATGAGGTTCATGGCAGTGAAAATAAGGTACCATTTTTCTTGTTAATTTGTCTTGTTTTTTATTTTACTTGTTTGTGCATTTTATCGCTATGTGGCCCTTTGTAATGACTTTCTGTTCTTTGTTGCAGAATGATGATGTCAGTGTTCCTCCAAAGAAGGTTGCAGACAAGTCCGTCTCAGGCACCGACTGCTCCGACAGGGTGGACCTGACTGAACCTCAGTCGTCCATTGGCGCTGAGGTTTCTGATGCTGAGCAGGGCAAGACAACTGGAGACATCATTTTGGAGAAAGATCCCGTTGAGCCTGCTGTTGAGACTGGTGGTAGTGCTGCTGCAAGCCCGGAGAAGTCTCCTGCAGCAGAGCCATCAGTTGCCGTTGATGATGTTCAAACACAACCAAATGTTTTTGTTGTTTTAGATTCTCCAGCTGCCCCAGCTGCTGCTGCTATCCTTCCCGACGACGCTGCAACATCTAATGGATATGACGACGAAGAGACTGAAAGCGATAGCTATGGAGAGGAGGTTGATCATTCCAGTGCTACCACTAGTCTAGGCAAGGATCCATGAAGAGAGGAGCATGCTTCTCTCTTATTTCCCCGCCCCTCCCTTTTATTGTTTGGTTTAGTCCATGATATCCCCTGTGAACTGCCTGTGTGGTCTAAGTTGAACTTCTGGTTTTGTTGTTTGTCGTGTGGTTGTAAAGAATGTTAAGTGAACCTGTATTCTATGTGGGTGAAGGTTTGTAATGCATGGGTTGTGATGTCTATGATCCTGTGGTTTTATCTTTTCTGATGTAGCAGCTGAGATGTGCTTGTGTTTTGAATGTTGTGCTTGAATGTTGCTCTTAATTGAAACTATCGTGAATCTATGTGCTTGAGTGTTGCTCTTAATTTGTATTTCTTTTGGTGAGCAGATAGCGACCTTGCTGTCGTCCGAAAGAAGGTTGATGACTTTTATTACAGTGTAACTAGGCTTAAGAATAATCGTTCCAAGAGGTGAGTGCAGCTGGTCAATATTTACATCATCCATGTACCCGTCTGAACTGCCTGTGGTTTCACAGCTGAACTTCTTTACTATATGTACCTGAACTTCTTTTTTTTTACTTCTCTGGTGCTGAACTTCTGGCCTCTTTTGTACTGTATTGCCTGTTGTGATATAGCTGAACTTCTGTGCTAACATGTGTTATAAACTTCCTGAGTTCCTGATGCTGAACTTGTTTTACTTTCTATTGCTTTTGTTTAAGATCAATGATTATGTTCCAAAACAATGAGTGTGCAGCTTCTGTTGAGGATGTCGCAATATCTTTCGCTCCTCGCGGAATGCTTCGATCTAATATGGCTGAGGTTGCACTCTACTGTCTACGTGCGAAGTACCAGGGATCGGATAAACTCATCCTGCCGTATTGGGTTTGTGTAAGTCGACCATATAGTGATTTCTTTTCTGTTTTGTTCCTTACCATTTTAGTTAAAACTTATTTGTCTCATTTATGTATTTTTCATATGTTGGTGTTGTCTGCATTGTTTTAGGACAAGATTTTTAGAGGTCAATTTGATTCCCGTGCGAGGAAGTACTTCTTGGCGAGTGGTTCAGATAGCATGGATGCACATGATTCAGTATGCAATATCTTGTTCTTTGCCTCTGTATTAGTTTTGCACTGCGAATCATTGTGTAATATTTGTTTTATTTTTCTTTGTACCATTTGATATTAATTCTTAGTTTTTTAATGATTCATGTGTTTATGTTGCTTTAGGTTGTTTTCCCCACTTTTGACCCGCCCGAGATTCCTGCTTCCATGGGCGGTGTTGGTCATTGGGTTTCGATATTTCTTGACCTGAAGAATTCAAGGTTCCAGCTTCTCGACTCCTATTATGGACCAGACGATGAATGTGGGGTACGCCTGTTTCGACAGATGACCGATAACATCAAGAAGCTTTGGAGCGATGCCAACAACGATAGGGAGACACCCTTCAGTCCTCTTACCATCAACCATTTCCCTCTGGATTGGATTGATGTGCCCCAGCCGCAAAACAAGTATGAGTTGCACTTTTCTCTTTATCACTTCTGTTTATCTGTAGTTGTACTTAAGCTGCGACATGTTTTATTCGTTGGCTTTCTTTTTCTGTTATAACAGTCTTCTTTTACTGTGTTTGATGGCAGTATCGACTGCGGATTCTTCATGCTTATGAATGTTAATTCGTATCATGATGGGATTCTTGCAAATTATTCCCATGAAAATATCGCGGATATCAGGAAGACGTGGTTGTACTCAATCGCTTCTTCTAACCTATTTGAGACAGACTTCCAAGCTCTGTTTGCCAACTACACATGTAAGTATTGGAACTTGGACTGCTTACCTGCACTGCATCTTTTATTCTACCTGAACTTCATATTTTCTTTGAACTTGGACTTCTGCTTGAGATCTGGCTGGGCTACTGGTTTCAGATGGAGAGGAGCATTTTCTTGTACATGAACTTCATTTCTATCTTTTTTATTTTGCTTGTGTGTTTTGTTTCAGTAATTTCTTTCCTTCCATTTGCTTACTTGGACATGAGCATTTCTTTCTACTTGAACTTCAGAGATGATGCCTTTCTATGGTTTTGTTAGCTGTAGTTTAATGTTTTCCAGTTCATCGGTTTATTTTGAATTGTGCCTTTTGGTTGTGCCTGAACTTCATTTAGTTTTTAAATGCAAGTATTTTTTTAGGTCAGCTTGAGTAGTAACCAAGTCATCTTTATTAGTTGGACTGCACATTGCGCTGTTCCTGAACTTCAGTTATATTTGGTGGTGATGTTTTCTCTTCCTTTTCTTTTCACAGTGGATCCATTGGACTTGACCGATTACCGCTACTCATTCCTCGGGTCATAGGAATACCAGCCTAGGGAGGAATCGATGAGGACAGCTCCGATAGAAGATGATAGACCTCGAACCCTTATTCCTTCCAAGTTGGGGAAGTAGGCTAGTGGTATTCATGGTGGTCCAAAAACCCCTTGCTCTAAGAAGGTTGGTGCAGTCGAAGCAGAAGTGATTTCGTCTGATGATGATTTTGAGAAGATTGCTTACCCGAAGAATGGTAAATCTGCTGCTGGTATTGTTGCTGGGAGAGGTGGGAAGAATGTTGTCATCACCAGGAGGAAACCGACAGTTGAGTCTGGCAACATTACTTCCTCCAAGAGAGCATCAAGATTGCCTTTGAAGTGGCGTTCTTCCGTCGCTCCCCTAAAAAAATACAGTTACCCTCATCTATCTGAGGCCCGAAAGTTGAAACAGTATGTGCTTAGTGAAGAGTGTCTAGAGAAGTATTCAGAGTGAGTTTTCTTCTCCTTAACTTTGTTGCTGCCAGAGATGCTACTCTGTGTCTGAACTTCTTTTGTTGTAGTATGTGGACTTCTGTTCATTTTCTCCCTTGCCTTGGAGTTATAGTGTCTGAACTTCTGTTGTTATATTGTTTGAACTGCCATTGTTGTAGTATCTGAACTTTTGTTTTATGTCTCCTATTGCCTTTTGAGTTATAGTATCTGAACTTCTGTTTGTTGTTGTATTTGAACTTCTAATATTTTTTTACCATCCTTTTGTATTCTGCAGGACAAGCTACTGCATGTTTACCATTCCTGCGAATGTGATTGACCTCACAGGACGTGTCCTTTATACTCTTTTCGGTGAAGGGCATCAGATGGAAGGAGACATAATGGATTATATCATAAATTTGTGGTAGGATAAGCCGAAGACCTCTGAGATATTCACTAGTGCTGACAGGGTTGTACTTAGTCCCTACTTCATACAGGTTTTAGTTCTTTTCACCCCTATCTCACTTTTTTGCCTTAGTTTTGTTGTAGTGGCATTTGGGAGGTGTTTTAATTGTGTTTTTGTGAATGAACAATACTGCCTGGAGTATGATTTCTTCGCTGCAACAGTTCCAAAGTTTGATGGAAAAAATCTGCTGGTCTCCTCCCAATGTTTGTTCGCAAGGAAGAAGTCCTTCTTAACGCAAAGCTGGTTAGGTTTTCATAAATCTTGCTTTTTTTAATTTCATGTGCATCCTTTTGCTGAGTTTGTTAAGAAGTTTTTGTTCATGCCGGTTCTTTAGTGCATATGCTTTATAGTTTGTGTTCACCGGTCCTTTCATTCTTGGTAGGTTTTCTTGATACTATTCAAGCCAATTGGCACAATGGCGCACTATAGCGTGTATGTGGTGAATAGATATCATGGGAGCATTGACGTCCTTGATTCACTTCCTTACGCTAATATGGAAACGTCGCAAATGAGTTACCACGGGGACTGTCAAAATATCATGAGTGTTTCTTAGCCTGAACCTCCTTTCACATTCTCTTGTTTGACACGAAGTTTATTATGCCTTGTGTTGACAAAATATGTTGTTGTCTCTGTTTTGGTAATACTTCTTGAACTGACTATCATTTGGAAGTTGAACTTCTGCTATTTGTTTAGCTGGATCTTATGCAAGTGTCGCTTTTTATGTACCTGAACTTAACTATTTTTGTTAACATGTTTTTGACTTCATCTTATTTTGTTATTTCTGGCAGATCAAGAGATTTGTTGGGTTGCTTGAGGAGGTGTACGGCAAGGCTGCGTACAAAGCGAGCAAGCAGCCTAACTGGGTGACTATTTGCTACCTCTTGAGCACTGCGTTGGTTTTCCCCGAAGAGGAAGGGATGTTGCAGCAAAGTAGCGTAAGTATTTCCCTCAGTTTTTGAGAACCAAGGTATCAATCCAGTAGGAGGCTACGCGTGAGTCCCTCGTACCTGCACAAAACAAATAAATCCTCGCAACCAACGCAAATAGGGGTTGTCAATCCCTATAAGGCCACTTACGAGAGTGAGATCTGACAAGATAATATTTTTGGTATTTTTATGATAAAAGATGCAAAGTAAAATAAAGGCAAAGTAAATAGCAAAGGAAATAACTAAGTAGTAGGAGATCAATATGATAAAGATAGACCCGGGGCCATAGGTTTCACTAGTGGCTTCTCTCAAGAGCATAAGTATTCTACGGTGGGTGAACAAATTACTGTTGAGCAATTGACAGAATCAAGCATAGTTATGAGAATATCTAGGTATGATCATGTATATAGGCATCACGTCCGAGACAAGTAGACCGACTCCTGCCTGCATCTACTACTATTACTCCACTCATCGACCGCTATCCAGCATGCATCTAGAATATTAAGTTAAAAACAGAGTAACGCCATAAGCAAGATGACATGATGTAGAGGGATAGACTCATGCAATATGAAGAAAACCCCATCTTGTTATCCTCGATGGCAACAATACAATACGTGCCTTGATGCCCCTACTGTCACTGGGAAAGGACACCGCAAGATTGAACCCAAAGCTAAGCACTTCTCCCATTGCAAGAAAGATCAATCTAGTAGGCCAAACCAAACTGATAATTCGAAGAGACTTGCAAAGATAACCAATCATACATAAAAGAATTCAGAGAAGATTCAAATATTATTCATAGATAGACTTGATCATAAACCCACAATTCAACGGTCTCAACAAACACACCGCAAAAAGAAGATTACATCGAATAGATCTCCACAAGAGAGGGGGAGAACATTGTATTGAGATACAAAAAGAGAGAAGAAGCCATCTAGCTACTAACTATGGACCCGTAGGTATGAGGTAAACTACTCACACTTCATCAGAGAGGCTATGGTGTTGATGTAGAAGCCCTCCGTGATCGATGCCCCCTCCGGTGGAGCTCCGGAACAGGCCCCAAGATGGGATCTCGTGGATACAGAAAGTTACGGCGGTGTAATTAGGGTTTTGGCTCCGTTTCTGATCGTTTGGGGGTACGTAGGTATATATAGGAGGAAGGAGTACGTCGGTGGAGCAACAGGGGGCCGACGAGGGTGGAGGGCGTGCCTGGGGGGGGGGTAGGCACGCCCCCTAGCTCGTGGCCTCCTCTTTTCATTTTTGACGTAGGGTCCAAGTCTCCCGGGTCTTGTTCGTTGAGAAAATCACGTTCCCGAAGGTTTCATTCCGTTTGGACTCCCTTTGATATTCCTTTTCTTCGAAACCCTAAAACAGGCAAAAAACAGCAATTCTGGGCTGGGCCTCCGGTTAATAGGTTAGTCCCAAAAATAATATAAAAGTGGATAATAAAGCCCAATAATGTCCAAAATAGTAGATAATATAGCATGGAGCAATCAAAATTATAGATACGTTGGAGATGTATCAAGCATCCCCAAGCTTAATTCCTGCTCGTCCTCGAGTAGGTAAATGATAAAAACAGAAATTTTGATGCAGAGTGCTACTTGGCATAATTTTAATGTAATTCTTCTTAATTGTGGTATGAATATTCAGATCCGAAAGATTCAAGACAAACGTTCATATTGACATAAAAATAATAATACTTCAAGCATACTAACTTAGCAATTATGTCTTCTCAAAATAACATGGCCAAAGAAAGTTCATCCCTACAAAATCATATAGTTTAGTCATGTTTCATTTTCGTCACACAAGAATGCTCTCATCATGCACAACCCCGATGACAAGCCAACCAATTGTTTCATACTTTAGTAATCTCTAACCTATAAACTTTCACACAATATATGAGCGCGAGCCATGGACATAGCACTATAAGTGGAATAGAATATAATGAGGGGGGTTATGTGGAGAAGACAAAAAAGGAGAAAGTCTCACATCAACGAGGCTAATCAATGGGCTATGGATATGCCCACCGATTGATGTTAATGCAAGGAGTAGGGATTGCCATGCAACGGATGCACTAGAGCTATAAATGTATGAAAGCTCAACAAAAGAAACTAGTGGGTGTGCATCCAACTTGCTTGCTCATGAAGACCTAGGGCACTTGAGGAGGCCCATTGTTCGAATATACAAGCGAAGTTCTATAATGAAAAATTCGCACTAGTATATGAAAGTGACAAAACAAGAGACTCTCTAACATGATTAAGGTGCTACTTTGAAGCACAAGTGTGGCAAAGGATAGTAACATTGTCCCTTCTCTCTTTTTCTCTCATTTTTTTCCTTTTTGGGCCTTCTTTTTTTGTATGGCCTTTTTTTATTCCTCACTTGGGACAATGCTCTAGAAAATGATGATCATCACACTTCTATTTATTTACAACTCAATGATTACAACTCGATACTAGAACAAAGATGACTCTATATGAATGCCTCCGGCGGTGTACCGGGATATGCAATGGACCAAGAGTGACATGTATGAAAGAATTATGAACGGTGGCTTTGCCACAAATACTATGTCAACTACATGATCATGCTAAGCAATATGACAATAATGAATGTGTCATGATGAACGGAATGATGGAAAGTTGCATGGCAATATATCTCGGAATGGCTATGGAAATGCCATAATAGGTAGGTTTGGTGGCTGTTTTGAGGAGGATATAAGGAGGTTTATGTGTGAAAGAGCGTATCATATCACGGGGTTTGGATGCACCGGCGAAGTTTGCGCCAACTCTCAATGTGAGAAAGGGCAATGCAAGGTACCGAAGAGGGTAGCAAGGATGGAAGGGTGAGAGTGCGTATAATCCATGGACTCAACATTAGTCATAAATAACTCACATACTTATTGCAAAAATCTACAAGTCATCAAAAATCTCGGTACTACACGCATGCTCCTAGGGGGATAGATTGGTAGGAAAAGACCATCGCTCGTCCCCGACCGCCACTCATAAGGAGGACAATCAAATAACACCTCATGTTTCAAATTTGTTGCATAACGTTTACCATACGTGCATGCTACGGGACTTGCAAACTTCAACACAAGTATTTCTCAATTTCACAACTACTCAACTAGCACGACTTTGATATTATTACCTCCATATCTCAAAACAATCATCAAGCATCAAACTTCTCTTAGTATTCAAAACACTCATAAGAAAATTTTACTAATCTTGAATACCTAGCATATTAGAATTTTAAGCAAATTACCATGCTATTAAGACTCTCAAAATAATCTAAGTGAAGCATGAGATATCAATAGTTTCTATAAAACAAATCGACCACCGTGCTTTAAAAGATATAAGTGAAGTACTAGAGCAAAAGTATATAACTCAAAAGATATAAGCGAAGCACATAGAGTATTTTAACAAATTGCAAATCATGTATGGCTCTCTAAAAAGGTGTGTACATCAAGGATGATTGTGGTAAACTAAAAAGAAAAGACTCAAATAATACAAGATGCTCCAAGCAAAACACATATCATGTGGCGAATAAAAATATAGCTCCAAGTAAAGTTACCGATAGAAGTAGACGAAAGAGGGGATGCCTTCCGGGGCATCCCCAAGCTTTGGCTTTTATGTGTCCTTAGATTATCTTGGGGGTGCCATGGGCATCCCCAAGCTTAGGCCCTTGCCACTCCTTGTTCCATAATCCATCAAATCTTTACCCAAAACTTGAAAATTTCACAACACAAAACTTAAAGTAGAAAATCTCGTGAGCTCCGTTAGCGAAAGAAAATAAAAGACCACTTCAAGGTACTGTTATTAACTCATTCTTTATTTATATTGGTGTTATACCTACTGTATTCCAACTTCTATATGGTTTATAAACTATTTTACTAGCCATAGATTCATCAAAATAAGCAAACAACACACAAAAAACAGAATCTGTCAATAACAGAATAGTCTATAGTAATCTGTAGCTAGCACAAGATCTGGAACCCCAAAAATTCTAAAATAAATTGCTGGACGTGAGGAATTTATCTATTAATCATCTGCAAAAATAATTAACTAAATATCACTTTCCAAATAAAAATGACAGAACTTCTCGTGAGCGCTAAAGTTTCTCTTTTTTACAGCAAGTTCAACAAGACTTTCCCCAAGTCTTCCCAACGGTTCTACTTGGCACAAACACTAATTAAGCACAAAAAACACAACCAAAACAGAGGCTAGAAAAATTATTTATTACTAAACAGGATTGATACGTCTCTGTCGTATCTAGTTTCCAAACACTTTTGCCCTTGTTTTGGACTCTAACTTGTATGATTTGAATGGAACTAACCCGGACTGACCCTGTTTTCAGCAGAATTGCCATGGTGTTGTTTTATGTGCAGAAAACAAATATTCTCAAAATGACCTGAAACTCCATGGAACATCTTAGAAAAAACAATAAAAAATCCTCGCCAAAAATAATGACAAGTGGCTCACACCCTTCTCACGAGGGTGGGGGGCGCGCCCCCCCTAGGGCGCGCCCCCTACCTCGTGGGCCCCCTGGATGCCCTCTGATGCCAACTCTAACTCTATATATTTGCTTTCGGAGAGAAAAAAATCAAAGAGAAGAAATCATCGTGTTTTACGATACGGGGCCGCCGCCAAGCCCTAAAACCTCCCGGGAGGGCTGATCTGGAGTCCGTTCAGGGCTTCGGAGAGGGGGATTCATCGTCGTCGTCATCATCAACCATCCTCCATCACCAATTTCATGATGCTCACCGCCATGCGTGAGTAATTCCATCGTAGGCTTGCTGGACGGTGATGGGTTGGATGAGATTTATCTCGTAATCGAGTTAGTTTTGTTAGGGTTTGATCCCTAGTATCCATTATGTTCTGAGATTGATGTTGCTATGACTTTGCTATGCTTAATGCTTGTCACTAGGGCCCGAGTGCCATGATTTCAGATCTGAACCTATTATGTTTTCATGAATATATGTGAGTTCTTGATCCTATCTTGCAAGTCTATAGTCACCTACTATGTGTTATGATCCGGCAACCCCGAAGTGACAATAATCGGGACCACTCCCGGTGATGACCATAGTTTGAGGAGTTCATGTATTCAGTATGTGCTAATGCTTTGTTCCGGTTCTCTATTAAAAGGAGGCCTTAATATCCCTTAATTTCCAATAGGACCCCGCTGCCACGGGAGGGTAGGACAAAAGATGTCATGCAAGTTCTTTTCCACAAGCACGTATGACTATATACGGAATACATGCCTACATTACATTGATGAATTGGAGCTAGTTCTGTATCACCCTATGTTATGACTGTTACATGATGAACCGCATCCGGCATAATTATCCATCACTGATCCGGTGCCTACGAGTTTTCCATATACTGGTTTACGCTTATTTACTTTTCCACTGCTACTGTTACAATCACTACAAAATACCAAAAACATTACTTTTGCTGTCTTTACTTTTGTTGCCGCTACCGCCACTATCATATTACTTTGCTACTAAACACTTTGCTGCAGATACTAAGTTTCCAGGTGTGGCTGAATTGACAACTCAGTTGCTAATACTTGAGAATATTCTTTGGCTCCCCTTGTGTCGAATCAATAAATTTGGGTTGAATACTCTACCCTCGAAAGCTGTTGCGATCCCCTATACTTGTGGGTTATCAAGACTAATCTCTGGCGCCGTTGCCGGGGAGCATAGCTCTATTCTTTGAGTCACTTGGGATTTATATCTGCTGGACACTATGAAGAACTTGAGAGATCCAAAAACCAAGATCTATCCCTCAATTACGAGGGGAGGTAAGGAACTGCCATCTAGCTCTGCACTTGATTCACCTTCTATTATGAGTAAGTTTGCGACACCTACATCTGCTTCTGCTAGTCGTTCTAATATGTCGCATGTTATTGATGATGCCACTTCTGCTATGCATGATACTTATGATGAAACTGCTTCTATGCCTGATACTACTGTGCCCCTTGGTGAATTTCTTGATGAACAAATTGCTAGGGCTAGAGAAAAAGAAATTATTGAATCTGAATACGATGATGATAGTGATGATGAAAATATGCCTGTTATTCCTGAGGGTTATCTTTTTGATATGGAATCTTCTGCCGCTATTTTAGCTTGCAAAGATATATATGAGCTTAAGAGGTTATTAATTAAATGAAACAAAGAATCACTTAGAGATGAAATGAAACCCGACCCTACTTTTGCTACTTCACCTATTTGTGTTCCTGATAAGGATTATGAATTCTTTGTTGATCCTGATATAATTACTTTGGTTGAATCTGATCTGTTTTATGGCTATGAATCTGAAACTATTGTGGCACATCTTACTAAGTTAAATGATATAGCTGCCCTGTTCACTAATGATGAGAGATCGCGTTACTTCTATATACTCAAAATATTTCTGTTCTCAATAAAGGGTGATGCTAAGATATGGTTTAATTCTTTTGATCCTGGTTGTGTGCGTAGTCCCCAGGTTATGATTTATTACTTCCTTGCTAAATATTTCCCTACTCATAAGAAACAAGCTGCTTTGAGGGAAATATACAACTTCGTGCAAATTAAAGAAGAGAGTCTCCCACAAGCTTGGGGGAGGCTTCTCAAGTTGCTTAATGCTTTGCCTGATCATCCTCTTAAGAAACCAGAAATACTTGATATCTTTTATAATGGACTAACCGATGCTTCCAGAGATTACCTGGATAGTTGCGCTGGTTCTCTTTTCACGGAAAGAACACCGGATGAAGCTGAAATTCTATTGAATAATATGTTGACAAATGAAAATAATTGGGCAGCTCCTGAGCCAACTCTTGCTCCAATTACTGAACCTATTCTTGAACCAACTCCGAAGAAGAGAGGTGTTTTATTTCTCAGTCCCAAAGATATGCAAGAGGCAAAGAAATCTATGAAAGAAAAAGGTATTAAAGCTGAAGACGTTAAGAATTTACCTCCTATTGAAGAAATACATGGTCTTAATTCACCGCCTGTTGAAGAAACATATGATCTCAATTCTTTATTTACTGAAGAACCTCCTGATCCCGATATCCCGACACAGGTAGTAAAGGTAAATTCTCTATAGATATGATAAAGCTGAAGTCCCTCCTACTAAAATTGCTATTCAGTGCTTGGATTAGTTTGATAACTTTATGTTTAAGCAAGACGACTTCAATGCTTATTTTGGTAGACAATTAAAAGAAAATGCTTATATGATTAGACGCTTGGGTGATTATATGGCTAATATTAAAGGTGAACTTAAAATTGTTAGCAAAAATGCTTCTATGGTTACCACTCAAGTAGAACAAGTACTTAAGGCTCAAAAAGAAGTGCTTAATGAAATGAATAGTAAGAAAAATGATTATGCTGTTAGAGTGGCTACTAGAACTGGTAGAATGACTCAGGAACCTTTGTATCCAGAAGGCCACCCTAAGAGAATCGAGCAAGATTCTCAAAGAAATAATATTGATGTTCCTAGTTCTTCTAAAAAGAAGAAGAAGAAAAATGATAGAACTGTGCAAACTTCTAGTGAACCTAATGCTGAACCACCTGATAATCCAAATGATATCTCTATGTCTGATGCTGAAACACAATCTGGTAATGAACATGAACCAAGTAAAAATATTAATGATGATGTTCATGATGATGCTCAACCTAGTAATGATAATGATGTAGAAATTGAACCTGTTGTTGATCTTGATAACCCACAATCAAAGAATCAACGTTATGATAAAAGAGACTTTGTTGTTAGGAAACATGGTAAAGAAAGGGAACCTTGGGTTCAGAAACCCATGCCTTTTCCTCCGAAACCATCCAAGAAAAAGGATGATGAGGATTTTGAGCGATTTGCTGAAATGATTAGGCCTATCTTTTTGCGTATGCGATTAACTGATGTGCTCAAAACAAATCCTTATGCTAAATATATGAAGGATATCATTACTAATAAAAGAAAGATACCAGAAGCTGAAATTTCCAGCATGCTTGCTAATTATGCTTTTAAGGGTGGAATAACAAAGAAACTTGGAGACCCCGGAGTACCTACTATACCTTGCTCCATTAAAAGAAATTATATTAAAACTGCTTTATGTGATCTTGGAGCCGGTGTTAGTGTTATGCCTCTCTCTTTATATCGTACACTTGACTTGAATAAGTTGACACCTACTGAAATATCTTTGCAAATGGCTAACAAATCAACTGCTATACCTGTCGGTATTTGTGAGGATGTGCCTGTTGTGGTTGCAAACGTTACTATTTTAACGGATTTCGTTATACTTGATATTCCCGAGGATGATAGTATGTCTATTATTCTTGGAAGACCTTTTCTTAATACTACAGGGGCTGTTATTGATTGCAACAAAGGCAATGTCACTTTTCATGTTAATGGTAATGAGCATACGGTACACTTTCCGAGGAAACAACCTCAAGTTCATAGTATCAACTCTATTGGAAAAATTCCATCGATTATAATTGGAGGTTTTGAATTTCCTCTTTCTACTGTCAAAAAGAAATATGATATACTTATTATTGGGGATGTGCATATCCCCGTTGAGGTAACTTAGTGCTATTCGAAATTTCTTCGGTTTCATGATTATCGGAATGAGTTTGTTAACAAGACTTGATCAACCTTGTTAGTGGATTCTTTTTGATGAGCATGAGATGGATGAAACTAGAAGCACAACCTTCTGTACCCCACTTTTACTTTATGTTAATTAGTAGAAATAAAGTAAAAACATTATTTTTCTGTCTGTTTCCTGACTTATCCGTGCAATATAAAAATATCCCGAAAATAAAAGTCCTCAGAATGCCATGCCAATTTAATATGATTTTTCGGGAATATTTGAGGATTTACTATGCAAAAATTACCGCGGGAGGAGCTGCCACCTGGCCACGAGGGTGGTGGGCCCCCCCTAGGGCGTGACCCCTGCCTCGTGGGCCCACGGTGGCCCTCCTCCACTTATCCCAGCACCCATCTTCTTCCTCTATCTCACACAAACCCGAAAAACCAACTCCAGCTCGAGTTCCAGCCACTTTTGCTGTGATTTTCAATCTCCTTGCTCAAAGCACCTCTCGCAAAACTGCTTGGGGAGATTGTTCCTTGGTATGTGACTCCTCCATTGGTCCAATTAGTTTTTGTTCTAGTGCTTTATTCTTTGCAAATTTGTGCTGCACAGGTGACCATGTCCTTGAGCTTGCATGTCAAATTTATATGGTTCCAAGTAGTTCTAATGCTTGATTTAGGCTCTAGGCACTTGTAGGAGTAGTTGCTGTCAATATTATTTAAGTAGGTTCACTTTTGTTTGAAGTTACTAAAAATTTCAGATTTTTTCATAAAAATAATGAGGAGATTTTTGAGGGGCTCGTCGAGCCAAAGCTCGAAGGAAAAGGCACCGAAGCCTAAGTATAATTTGCCGCGTACCACGGAGATTCGGGCGTGTGAATGGCCTTCTGAAGATTTCTTGAGAGCAGCCGGTATCTATGAAGATTTTCATGAATTGGCTCACAATGCAGGCCTCACTGCTTTCCTCCACGACCAATGCGATCAGTATCTCTTACTCACAAATACTTTTGTGCAAAACTTTCATTTTCATTCTAGGAACTCACCACCTACGGTGGAGTTTCATTTATATGATGAGCATAAGGAGATGTCACTTTATGATTTCTGTCGGATTTGTTTAATCCCTTTTGAGGGCAAGACAGAAGAACCACATCATGATGATGTGGCTGGGTTTAGTGATACTATCACTGTAGGAGAAACTAGAAAGGTTTCCGATGCACGAATCACTGGCATACATTTTCCTATTTTACCTTACTTTGCATTATTTGCTAGTCGTTGTTTAATTGGATGCGGAAACAGTGGAAACCTTAGTATCCCTGATATAACTATTCTGCACCACAGTTTATACAGTGATAACACTTTTAGTATGGGCGGTATTATTGCTAGACGGTTAAGTATGAACCGTACTAAGGGTCCCATCTTTGGAGGCGTCTATGCCACACGCCTAGCTGCACATTTTAACATACCTATTAGGCATGTTGAGAAGGAAGAAAAGGTGTTGCCCCGTGTTTATCTAGATCATAAAAGTATGATGGCACATGATTTTATTGTTAAGAATAGGGCAGGAGAGCTTAAGTATCAATTGTTCTTTAACAAACATCATCCTGAGACTATTATCCTGCCTGCTCCTTCTTTGTTTAATTTTGTAGGACCCTACCTTGTTACGTGGGCTGCCGTCCAAGCTTACAAGAATCCTGCACCAGCCCCGGAGCAGGAACCCCAAGATGAGCCTCCACGACAATCTGTTTATTTTTGGGATCCAGAGATGACTGTCAGCCAATGGCAGTCAGAGTCTTCTTCTTCATCACGGTATGATCCCAACTATTCCTCCTCAACACAGTACGACCCCAACAACTATTATTATGGATATCCGCCAGGCCAGCCATGG
This sequence comes from Triticum urartu, assembly GCF_003073215.2. NCBI lineage: Eukaryota > Viridiplantae > Streptophyta > Magnoliopsida > Poales > Poaceae > Triticum > Triticum urartu. The sequence continues at coordinate 532,515,052 of NC_053028.1, read as the reverse complement.
CCATAGACCAACTTAGGCCAAAAGCCTAAGCTTGGGGGAGTACACCGACATTACATTTATGTTCACACACACTCATTGCTAGATGTTGGTGCTCATACTTTTTCACTGTAATATCCATGCTAGTTTATTTTCTTTTTCCTGTTTTCTTCTTGTGTACTTGTTAAACCTTAAGAAAAACCAAAAAAATTAGTAGTAGTTAGTTTTCTGCTATAGTAGTAATAATTAAAAAGAAAACCCAAAAATATTTCCCGTTCTTCTTTTGCTTGTTGGGAGCTTTCCCGTGTAAATAGTTTTATTTCTTTTCTTTTCTTTGGGGGTCAGTAGGAGAAGACCATAATTAAATTGTTGAAGTGGCTCTTATATGCATTATTGTTGATTTAACCAAGAGCCCATATTGCCTAGTATTCTCCTGTTTATTGAATGCTCGCATATTCCAACTTAGTCCAATGCACGTGCTCTCTTATTATTATTCACGCCGTTCGGTCGTGCAAGTGAAAGGCAACTATGATGATATATGATGGACTGACTGAGATGAGAAAAGTTGGTATGAACTCGACCTCTTTTGTTTTTGTAAATATGACGAGTCCCTCGTTCTTGATTCAGCTTATTATGAATAAACATGTTTGCAATGACAATTAGAGATCATATTTGCTTGTGCCATGCTTGATTAGCTATGAGTTATAATGATTTACCTTGTGTGCCAACATGCTATTGAGATGATTATGATGTGGTATGATGGGGTGGTATCCTCCTTTGAATGATTTAAGTGACTTGACTTGGCACATGTTCACGCATGTAGTTGAAACAAAATCAACATAGCCTTCACGATATTTATGTTCATGGTGGATTATATCCTACTCATGCTTGCATCCAATGTTTATTAATTTTAATGCATGTACATGGCTGTTGTCGCTCTCTACTTGGTCACTTCCCAGTCTTTTGCTAGCCTTCACTTGTACTAAGCGGGAATACTGCTTGTGCATCCAATCCCTTAAACCCCAAAGTTATTCCAGATGAGTCCACCATACCTTCCTATATGCGGTGTCTACCTGCCGTTCCAAGTAAATTTGTATGTGCCAAACTCTAAACCTTCAAATAAACATTCTGTTTTGCATGCTCGAATAGCTCATGTATCAACCAAGGCTGTCCTTATCTTCCGTGTTAGGCGGGTTATTCTCAAGAGGAGTGGACTCCGCTCCTCACTCACGACAAAATGGTTGGTCACCCGGATGCCCAGTCCCATGCTTTATGCAAACTAAATCAAAATTAATTGCAAACAAAACTCCCCCTGGGACCTGATGTATGTTGGAGGCACTCGTTGTTTCGAGCAAGCCATGGATTGATGCTTGTTGGTGGAGGGGGAGTATAAACTTTACCATTCTGTTTGGGAACCGCCTATAATATGTTTAGCATGGAAGATATCGCCATCTCTTAGTTGTTACGTTGACAATGAAAGTATACCGCTCAAAATACAATTTATCTCTATTTCAAAACCGAGCTCTGGCACCTCTACAAATCCCTGCTTCTCTCTGCGAAGGGCCTATCCATTTACTTTTATGTTGAGGCATCACCCTCTTATTAAAAAGCACTAGCTGGAGAGCACAACCATCATTTGCATTCATCACTGTTAATTTATATTGGGTATGACTATGATTGGATCTCTTTTACCATGAATTACAATGTCTAGTCAGTCATTGATCTTTAAAGGTGATTTGCATTTATGTTTTGCGGTCTCAGAAAGGGCTAGCGAGATACCATCTTGTTATATCATATTATGATTGTTTCGAGAAAGTGTTGTCATCCGAGATTTATTATTATGACTTGCCAGTTGATTATGCTATTAATATGACTAATTGTGAGACCTGAGAATTATTGCAAATATGGTTAGTTATGATCTATGCTGAAAACTTGAATGCTGGCTTGACATAGTTACAACAACAAGAGCAAACAGAGTTTGTAAAAGTTTTTGTTTCTTTCAGTTTGTCAACTGAATTTCTTGAGGACAAGCAAGGGTTTAAGCTTGGGGGAGTTGATACGTCTCCGTCGTATCTACTTTTCCAAACACTTTTTCCCTTGTTTTGGACTCTAACTTGTATGATTTGAATGGAACTAACCCAGACTGACGTTGTTTTCAGCAGAATTGCCATGGTGTTGTTTTATGTGCAGAAAACAAATATTCTCGGAATGACCTGGAACTCCACGGAACATCTTAGAAAAAACAATAAAAAATCCTCAGTAAAGATGAAAACCAGGGGGCCCACACCCTTCTCACGAGGGTGCCCCCCCTAGGGCGCGCCTCCCTACCTCATGGGCCCCCTGGATGCCCTCCGACGCCAACTCCAACTCTATATATTTTCTTTCGGAGAGAAAAAAAAATCAGAGAGAAGAAATCATCGAGTTTTACGATACGGAGCCGCCGCCAAGCTCTAAAACATCTCGGGAGGGCTGATCTGGAGTCCGTTCGGGGCTCCGGAGAGGGGGATTCGTTGCTGTCGTCATCATCAACTATCCTCCATCACCAATTTCATGATGCTCACCGTCGTGCGTGAGTAATTCCATCATAGGCTTGCTGGACGGTGATGGGTTGGATGAGATTTATCATGTAATTGAGTTAGTTTTGTTAGGGTTTGATCCCTAGTATCCATTATGTTCTGAGATTGATGTTTCTATGACTTTGCTATGCTTAATGCTTGTCACTAGGGCCCGAGTGCCATGATTTCAGATCTGAACCTATTATGTTTTCATGAATATATGTGAGTTCTTGATCCTATCTTGCAAGTCTATAGTCACCTACTATGTGTTATGATCCGGCAACCCCGAAGTGACAATAATCGGGACCACTCCCGATGATGACCATATTTTGAGGAGTTCATGTATTCACTATGTGCTAATGCTTTGTTCCGGTTCTCTATTAAAAGGAGGCCTTAATATCCCTTAGTTTCCAATAGGACCCCTCTGCCATGGGAGGGTAGGACAAAAGATGTCATGCAAGTTCTTTTCCATAAGCACGTATGACTATATATGGAATACATGCCTACATTACATTGATGAATTGGAGCTAGTTCTGTGTCACCCTATGTTATGACTGTTACATGATGAACCGCATCCGGCATAATTATCCATCACTGATCCGGTGCCTACGAGTTTTCCATATACTGGTTTACGCTTATTTACTTTTCCGCTGCTACTAATACAATCACTACAAAATACCAAAAACATTACTTTTGCTGTCTTTACTTTTGTTGCCGCTACCGCCACTATCATATTACTTTGCTACTAAACACTTTGCTGCAGATACTAAGTTTCCAGGTGTGGTTGAATTGACAACTTAGCTGCTAATACTTGAGAATATTCTTTGGCTCCCCTTGTGTCGAATCAATAAATTTGGGTTGAATACTCTACCCTCGAAAGCTGTTGCGATCCCTTATACTTGTGGGTTATCAAGGATCAAAAAGCAAGGAATAAAAATAAAATAGGGTTGCCTCCCAATAAGCGCTATCGTTTAACGCCCCTAGCTAGGCATAACAATCAAGAATAGATCTAGGTATTGCCATAATAGTAAGATAGATTATTAAAACTCATCTCATATTCTCAAAGTTCGGCGAAAAGTTTTCTTTGAGGCAAGAAAAAGTAATCAAAAGGGCTAAATTTAATGGGACAAAAGTCCCCAAGATCAACCTTGGGGGGTATAGATTCCTCCTTTGGTCCTTCATATTGCACAACCAATTCATCATTATAAGCATTCTTTTGACAGAACTTTGTGAGCATGTATTCAAGAGAATATCCTAGTTCATTATTTCGAATAGCCAAATCATCATTAAGTTCAGAGATTCTGTCAACTAAAACATTGGTAGGAACCCTTTTTCTAAGATTTTCATTGAAAGCAACATAGTCTAGAGATTGAAAACACATTATTTCTTCTTGATCAAAGAGGATAGCCTCTATGGGAGGACAGCAAGCGTCCATCCTATAATGTGCAAAGATTTCTTTCGCCTCTTCTATTATGAATCTAAACTCCTGAGCCAAGAAGATAGTAGCAGCACGCTTAATAGAAGAATGCTCAATATTAGAAAATTCCAGAAAAATCCTTTGTATGGAAGGATGCATGTGCATGAATTGTCTTTCAAGTTCAACTACAAGCATGGCAACAGCGTCCGCAAGACTACTAGTTCTATGAAGGATAGTGTCGTGGTTCTAAGTCTGACAGTAGAATGGGGGGGTAGGAATGTAGAGGCAAGATCCTAGCTATGGAGGAGTTGTACACGTGAGTTTTACGAGTTCAGGCCCTTCTCGGGGAAGTAACAGCCCTACGTCTCGGAGCCCGGAGGCGGTCGACTGGATTATATGCGTGTGAGTTACAGGGGGTGCGAACCCTTGTGCCTGTGGAGGGGGGTGGCTTATATAGAGTGCGCCAGGACCCCGGCCAGCTCACGTCGCAGAGGGTTTAAGGTACATTGAAGATAGAATGTTACTAGTAACGCCCATACTAAAGTGCCATAAATGACAATTAAGCCTATAAGTAAATGCTCGACGTTGTTCATGCAGAGTGGCTTTAGCTCTTCTGCCCGTCGAGTGACTTTTGCGACGGTCGAGTGACAATACTGGTGGATGGATGTCAAAACTGCATTCCTGAATGGATTTCTGGAAGAAGAGTTGTATATTATGCAACCAGAAGGTTTTGTCGATCCAAAGGGAGCTAAGAAAGTGTGCAAGCTCCAGCGATCCATTTATGGACTGGTGCAAGCCTCTCGGAGTTGGAATAAACGCTTTGATAGTGTGATCAAAGCATTTGGTTTTATACAGACTTTTGGAGAAGCCTGTATTTACAAGAAAGTGAGTGGGAGCTCTGTAGCATTTCTGATATTATATGTGGATGACATATTACTAATTGGAAATGATATAGAATTTCTGGATAGCATAAAGGGATACTTGAATAAGAGTTTTTCAATGAAAGACCTCGGTGAAGCTGCTTACATATTAGGCATTAAGATCTATAGAGATAGATCAAGACGCTTAATTGGACTTTCACAAAGCACATACCTTGACAAAGTTTTGAAGAATTTCAAAATGGATCAAGCAAAGAAAGGGTTCTTGCCTGTGTTACAAGGTGTGAAATTGAGTAAGACTCAATGCCCGACCACTACAGAAGATAGAGAGATAATGAAAGATGTTCCCTATGCTTCAGCCATAGGCTCTCTCATGTATGCAATGCTGTGTACCAGACCTGATGTGTGCCTTGCTATAAGTCTAGCAGGGAGGTACCAAAGTAATCCAGGAGTGGATCACTGGACAGCGGTCAAGAACATCCTGAAGTACCTTAAAAGGACTAAGGATATGTTTCTCATATATGGAGGTGACAAAGAGCTCATCGTAAACGGTTACGTTGATGCAAGCTTTGACACTGATCCGGACGATTCTAAATCGCAAACCGGATACGTGTTTACATTAAACGGTGGAGCTGTCAGTTGGTGCAGTTCTAAACAAAGCGTCGTGGCGGGATCTACATGTGAAGCGGAGTACATAGCTGCTTCGGAAGCAGCAAACGAAGGAGTCTGGATGAAGGAGTTCATATCCGATCTAGGTGTCATACCTAGTGCATTGGGTCCAATGAAAATATTTTGTGACAATACTGGTGCAATTGCCTTGGCGAAGGAATCCAGATTTCACAAAAGAACCAAGCACATCAAAAGACGCTTCAATTCCATCCGGGATCTAGTCCAGGTGGGAGACATAGAGATTTGCAAGATACATACGGATCTGAATGTAGCAGACCCGTTGACTAAGCCTCTTCCACGAGCAAAACATGATCAGCACCAAGGCTCCATGGGTGTTAGAATCATTACAGTATAATCTAGATTATTGACTCTAGTGCAAGTGGGAGACTGAAGGAAATATGCCCTAGAGGCAATAATAAAGTTATTATTTATTTCCTTATATCATGATAAAAGTTTATTATTCATGCTAGAATTGTATTAACCGGAAACATAATACATGTGTGAATACATAGACAAACAGAGTGTCACTAGTATGCCTCTACTTGACTAGTTCGTTAATCAAAGATGGTTATGTTTCCTAACCATGGACAAAGAGTTGTCATTTGATTAACGGGATCACATCATTAGTTGAATGATCTGATTGACATGACCCATTCCATTAGCTTAGCACCCGATCGTTTAGTATGTTGCTATTGCTTTCTTCATGACTTATACATGTTCCTATGACTATGAGATTATGCAACTCCCGTTTGTTGGAGGAACACTTTGTGTGCTACCAAACATCACAACATAAATGGGTGATTATAAAGGTGCTCTACAGGTGTCTCCAAAGGTACATGTTGGGTTGGCGTATTTCGAGATTAGGATTTGTCACTCCGATTGTCAGAGAGGTATCTCTGGGCCCTCTCGGTAATGCACATCACGTATGTTGTTATGCGGTCTGACCAATAAAGATCTTCGTAGAATATGTAGGAGCCAATATGAGCATCCAGGTTCCGCTATTGGTTATTGACCGGAGACGTGTCTCGGTCATGTCTACATTGTTCTCGAACCCGTAGGGTCCGCACGCTTAAGGTTTCGATGACAGTTATATTATGAGTTTATGAGTTTTGATGTACCGAAGTTAGTTCGGAGTCCCGGATGTGATCACGGACATGATGAGGAGTCTCGAAATGGTCGAGACATAAAGATCGATATATTGGACGGCTATATTCGGACACCGGAAGTGTTCCGGGTGATTTCGGAGAAAACCGTAGAGCCGGAGGGTTACCGGAACCCCCCCCCCCGGGAGGGGTAATGGGCCATATGGGCCTTAGTGGAGAGAGAGAGGGGCATCCAAAGGTGGGCCGCGCGCCTCCTCCCCCCTGGTCCGAATTGTACTAGGAAAGGGGGGGCGGCGCCCCCCTTTCCTTCTTCCTCCCCACTTCTTTCCCCCTCCTAGTAGGAGTCCTACTCCTACTAGGAGGAGGACTCCTCCTTGGCGCAACATAGGGGCCGACCGGCCTCCTCCCCTTGATCCTTTATATACGGGGGCAGGGGGCACCCCTAGACACACAAGTTGATCCACGTGATCATATTCTTAGCCGTGTGCGGTGCCCCCTTCCACCATAATCCTCGATAATATTGTAGCGGTGCTTAGGCGAAGCCCTGCGGCGGTAGTACATCAAGATCGTCACCATGCCGTCGTGCTGACGGAACTCTTCCCCGACACTTTGCTGGATCGGAGTCCGGGGATCGTCATCGAGCTGAACGTGTGCTAGAACTCGGAGGTGCCGTAGTTTCGGTGCTTGATCGGTCGGGCCGTGAAGACGTACGACTACATCAACGAAGTTAACGCTTCCGTTGTCGATCTACAAGGGTACGTAGATCACACTCTCCCCCTCTCGTTGCTATGCATCACCATGATCTTGCGTGTGCGTAGGAATTTTTTTGAAATTACTACGTTCCCCAACAGCCTCGATCTCCGCGCCACCTTTTTTACCACATATCGCGCGCACGACTGTTGCGGGATATGATAAGATCGTCCGGGCCTACAAGTCAGTCACTCGAAAGTGACCTTATATAAGGTGCCGGACCGGGGCTTTTGAACAGTACGCCCCTATTCTTCTTCCTCCTCCTCGGATTTCTCCGTTGCGCCTGCTTCTGCTCTCGGCGTCGTCACCCTGCTCGAACTCGATTCACTGCCATGGGGAAGGAGAAGACAGTGGAGTTGGAGCGTGTGAAGAAGGCGACGGCGGAGGCGGAAGGCAAGAAGACCATTTGGGGCGGATCTTCGTCGAGGTCCGGCCTGCCGCCTGGCTGGATCCAGGGTGACTGGATCCGCTCGACAATCAGTCAAGATGACATCGATGACCTGGTTGAGGGGGGACTGATCCCCCACGAATTGGCGTGGCTCCCGGGGAACGAGACTGAGCCGCAGCCGCAGGAGGGTGAGTGCGTTCTCCTTGCCACCCATGCCGACCGCGGGTTTTATTTGCCTCCCCACCCTTTCTTTCGCTGTTTCTTGAACTTCTTTGGGGCTCAGCTCCACCACTTTTCTCCAAACACCATCGTGTACCTTGCCGCTTTCGTGTCCATGTGTGAGAACTTCTTGGGTTGTCGACCACACTAGGGTCTCTTCAAGCACATATTCACATGTCGCTCTCAGACGGTCAAGAAGGCCAACCTGAGTGACGGGAGGACACACGTGATACAGATGTGCGGGGGTCTTGGAATCCAAATGAGGAACAAAAGCACTTTCCCAACTATGATCCTTCCTGACTCGGTCCGGGGTTGGCAGTTGACCTGGTTCTACTGCAAGGACCAGCCGACCCCAGGCCAGTCGACTGGACTTCCCCCCTTTTCCATGGCTCGAGTGGAGAAGCCCTCCACCTTGAGTGATACCAGAGGAGAAGGTGCAGGTGAAGGTGTTGGTCGAGCGGGTTGTCCAGCTTGTCCGCGACGGAGTGACCGGTATGGACCTGCTGGGGGTCTTCCTCAGTCGACGCATCCAACCACTCCAAGCTCGTGACCATCCGATGTGGATGTACTCGGGACTCGAGGATTCCACTCGGATCCACCCAGAGGATGTCAGTGAGGACACGGTGGAGCTGTGGCTGAGAGGTATTACCGGCAACAAGGATAATCCCCGGGGGTCCAGGAGGGTGGTTCCATTCGACCATTCGCGCCAGCCGGAACAGGTATGATTCTGCATTGTCGAGTGTCTTCTTGATTTACTATGTAGCATCTTGTTGACGGTCGACTGTCTTTATTTTGTTCATTGTCTTTCAGGATCTTGTTGATATGTACACAATGCCCAATGGAGTGCAGGAGCAAAATGTCAAGGAAGAGGCGAGCGGAGGCGAGAGTGGCGAGTGGCACTTGGATGCAGAGGAGGACGAGGAGAGCGACGACTCGAGTGACGAAGAAGAGGTCAACTCGCCTCCTCGAAGAGAAAGGAGGTCCAAGAACGCTCATGACCCGGCAAGCACCCCTGACCTGGTGGCCGCACCAACTGGGCAGTCTTCAAAGCACCCTCGGACGTCTTCTCCAGTGCCGACCGAGAAGGTACCGAAACAGCTCAAGACTGCGCCGCCTCCAGCGCCGAAACCATTGAAGGCCGCATCCTCCAAACTGCCGAAGGCTTTGCCCAGAATCAAAGTGACCATTCCCACCATCTCTGGGTAACCATCTGACCTAATCCTTTGGTCGACTCGAGCAACAGAACATAACCGACTGAATGTTGACATTTGCAGTGCTGCTACCTCTGGAACTTCCTCCCACCAATACCGAGACGAGGAAATGGAAGACACGGTTACCTCCAACCCAGGTACAATTCTCGTGATCTTATTCTTGATCATTTGGTCGATTAAATTCTGGCGATTCACTTGGGGTCGACTGATTTATTTGCAGCCCCACTCAACATTATTGAGCTTCCGGATGATGATGAAGATGTGGCCCCGAGGCCCAGAAAGAACAAAAAGGTAGCGGCTGGCAAGACATCTCAGCCGGTACTGACGACAGAACCAACCGTCCAACAACCTGAAGATGCAGGTGGGGCCTCTGTAACTTTTGTTGTCCCATTATCGAGTGAGCGCCCCGCACCGTCGATTGTACCAGTGTTTCCTTCAGCCGTGCAACCTCTTGCCTCGGAGCTCCAAGCTGCCGCATCTGGGCCATCTGCTCCCTTCTTCACCAACTATCATGTTCCGGAAAGCTAGTCGGATGCCGCTGCGGAGGCCATCCGTTAGGCTAGCGTGATGATGCAGCGGATGAAGACGGTGCACGACAACAACCAGGCTGCTTACGATGCCAGCGCGGCTCTTCGGGCCAATGTCCACGTAAGTTGATTTTCAACTGACCTTGTTCTATTAGGATATGCTACCTGAAATATTTTCTTTCATACAATCTCTTATCGTTTGCCTTGAATCTGTACACCCACTGGGTGTTTTGTTGTCTTTAGTATTTGCACTCTTCCACTCGGTCTGGTCGAGTGGGATCTGAACCGGTGGGGGCACGCTAAGTGCACCCACTGGGTGTAGTCCCCGAGACCGCAGTCGATTGCGGGCAGTCGGCTGGGGTCTGAGTACTTCTTTTCACGTTCCTTTCTTCCACTCGACCCGGGCATACCGGCCGAGTGGGATCTGAACCAGTGGGGGCACGTCAAGTGCACCCACTAGGTGTAGTCCCCGAGACCACGGTCGACTGCTGGCAGTTGGCCGGGGTCTGAATAGTTCGTCTCTTTTTTTTTACTTGACCCGGGCGGACCGGCCGAGTGGAATCCGAATCAGTGGGGGCACGCCAATTGCACCCGCTGGGTGTAGTCCCCGAGACTGCGGTCGACTGCGAGCAGTCGGCTGGGGTCTCAGTAAGCTTTGAAGTTTTATTCACTCAGAAGTAAATAATCATTGATCTTGTCGATTGATATGTCTTTTACCCTCTGTAGAAATCTTGTACTCTCATTTCCAAGTTCGCCGAATTTGAGGAGAAGCAAAGGCAACTCAACCTTGACTTGGAGCTGGCCTAACAAAAATTGAAGAAAGCTCAAGATGAAGTTGCTGGTATGGAAGGTAACTGCCTGTCGACTGCTCACGTCGATCGTCCTTTAAAATATTTCTTCGATCTCTTGTTTGATCCGATTTCTTATTTTGCAGAGAAAATGAGGTTGGCTCTGGAGAAGAAGGACTTGGACCTTGCAGCTGCGCAGAAGGAGGCTGAAGATAAGACTGCCCTTGCTGTCCAGAAGCTGGCTTCAGTTGAAGTGCTGGAAGAAGAAGTAAGCAAGCTGAAGTCCTCTCTCACTGAATCCAACCGAGAGGAAACTCGTTGAAGAAGGATAAGGTGGCTCTGAATGAGAAGCTGGAATCCATGGCTCATAAGAGAAATGATGTGGAAGCCTATCTGAGAACTCTCGCCAAGAAGCTCTTTCCTATGCTGGAAGGTACTCCTTTTAATCCAACTGCTTTACTTCTTGCAAGTTAGCCCTGTCCAGTCGACTCACTAACTCCTTGACTGCAGAATTCTGCCAAAACTTTGACGAGGAGACTGGACGGATCGAGACGGGTTTGGACCCTATTGTTTCTCCAGTCGGCATCGAGGCTGCCATGAATGTGCTTCGACTGGAATCCCGCGTCGCCAGTGTTACAAGTTACCTCGCTCGTCTCAAGGTGGCGGTTTCACGGATCGACTCATCACTCTGGCCAAGGGCGACGCTTCAAAATGACCTCGAGTCTCTGATGGCTCGACTCAACGTGGTCCCTGGTCGAGTGCAAGAATGGAAGAAGTCCTCTGCCCGGTGTGGTGCTGACGTGGCGTTGTCCTTGGTAAGAGTCCACTGCAAGGAAGCCCGCGAAGATAAGCTTGTTGGAAATATGCCCTAGAGGCAATAATAAAATGGTTATTATTATATTTCTTTGTTCATGATAATTGTCTATTGTTCATGCTATAATTGCATTATCCGGAAATCGTAATACATGTGTGAATACATAGACCACAACACGTCCCTAGTGAGCCTCTAGTTGACTAGCTCATTGATCAAAGGATAGTCATGGTTTCCTGACTATGGACATTAGATGTCATTGATAATGGGATCACATCATTAGGAGAATGATGTGATGGACAAGACCCAATCCTAAGCTTAGCTCAAAGATCGTGTAGTTCGTTTGCTGTAGCTTTTCTGAATGTCAAGTATCATTTCCTTAGACCATGAGATTGCGCAACTCCCGGATACCGTAGGAGTTCCTTGGGTGTGCCAAACGTCACAACGTAACTTGGTGACTATAAAGGTACATTACAGGTATCTCCAAAAGTGTCTGTTGGGTTGGCACGAATCGAGACTGGGATTTGTCACTCCGTATGACGGAGAGGTATCTCTGGGCCCACTCGGTAATGCATCATCATAATGAGCTCAATGTGACCAAGGGGTTGGTCACGGGATCATGCATTACGGTACGAGTAAAGTGACTTGCCGGTAACGAGATTGAACAAGGTATTGGGATACCGATGATCGAGTCTCGGGCAAGTAACGTACCGATTGACAAAGGGAATTGAATACGGGATTGATTAAGTCCTCGACATCGTGGTTCATCCAATGAGATCATCGAGGAGCATGTGGAAGCCAACATGGGTATCCAGATCCCGCTGTTGGTTATTGACCGGAGAGGCGTCTCGGTCATGTCTGCGTGTCTCCCGAACCCGTAGGGTCTACACACTTAAGGTTCGGTGACGCTAGGGTTGTAGAGATATTAGTATGCAGTAACCCGAAAGTTGTTCGGAGTCCCGGATGAGATCCCGGACGTCACGAGGAGTTCCGGAATGGTCCGAAGGTAAAGATTTATATATAGGAAGTCCAGTTTCGGCCAGCGGGAAGGTTTCAGGGGTTACCGGTATTGTATCGGGACCACCGGAAGGGTCCCGGGGGTCCACCGGATGGGGCCACCTATCCCGGAGGGCCCCATGGGCTAAAGTGGCGTGGGAACCAGCCCCTGATGGGCTGGTGCGCCCCACCCAAGGGCCCAAGGCGCCTAGGGTTGGAAAACCCTATGGGGCCGTTGCCCCCCGAGGGGGCATGCGCCCCTGGCTGGAAACCCTAGGGGGCCGTTGCCCCCCGAGGGGGCATGCGCCCCCTGGTTGGAAACCCTAAGGGGGCCGTTGCCCCTAGGGGCCGCCACCCCCCCTTTTAGATGGGATCTCCAAGGGGGCATGCACCCCACTAGCCCCAATATATAGTGGAAGGGAGGGAGGGCAGCCGTACCTTTGCTCTTGGCGCCTCCCTATCCCTCCGTAACACCTCTCCTCCCCGCTTGTGCTTGGCGAAGCCCTGCCGGGATCCTGCTGCATCGACCACCATGCCGTCGTGCTGCTGGATCTTCATCAACCTCTCCTTCCCCCTTGCTGGATCAAGAAGGAGGAGACGTCTTCCCAACCGTACGTGTGTTGAACGCGGAGGTGCTGTCCGTTCGGCACTTGGTCATCGGTGATTTGGATCATGGCGAGTACGACTCCATCATCCCCGTTCACTTGAACGCTTCCGCTCGCGATCTACAAGGGTATGTAGATGCACTCCTATTCCCCTCGTTGCTAGAATACTCCATAGATTGATCTTGGTGATGCGTAGAAATTTTTTAATTTCTGCTACGATCCCCAACAGTGGTATCAGAGCTAGGTCTATGCGTAATTACTATGCACGAGTAGAACACAAAGTAGTTGTGGGCGTCAATATTGTCAATTTGCTTGCCGTTACTAGTCTTATCTTGATTCGGCGGCATTGTGGGATGAAGCGGCCTGGACCAACCTTACACGTACGCTTACGTGAGACCGGTTCCACCAACTGACATGCACTAGTTGCATAAGGTGGCTAGCGGGTGTCTGTCTCTCCCACTTTAGTCGGATCGGATTCGATGAACAGGGTCCTTATGAAGGATAAATAGAAATTGGCAATTCACGTTGTGGTTTTGGCGTAGGTAAGAAATGTTCTTGCTAGAAACCTATAGCATCCACGTAAAAACTTGCAACAACAATTAGAGGACATCTAACTTGTTTTTGCAGCAAGTGTTTTGTGATGTGATATGGCCAAAGGTTGTGATGAATGATGAATGATATATGTGATGTATGAGATTGATCATGTTCTTGTAATAGGAATCACGACTTGCAGGTCGATGAG